>NW_021604618.1:2422564-2511204 GCF_004785775.1 Grammomys surdaster
ATATATGCAACAGTTCAAGTATTCAATTGCTTTTATATCTATCTGACTCTCCCCTCTCTCTCTCTCCTCTCTCTCTCCTCTCTCTCTCTCTCTCTCTATATATATATATATATACATATATATATATATATATATATATATATATATATATATATTTGTATTTGTGTGTGTATGTGTGTTTATATATAATAGTAATTATAAAAGATATCATGAATTTGTGAGGGAAAGGGATATCATTAAAAGACTAAGTTAGGAAAATAGAGAGGTGGAAATGATATAGATAGAGAACTCCTGTATATAATTTTTTGTTACTTTTATTTTTTTAAAATCCAGTCATTACCCACTCCTGATCTACCTTCCCACAGTTCCTGATCTGATTCCTCATTGCTCCTGTCACCAAGAGGATGTCACTTCCCACCAAGCTTCCTCACTCCCTGAGACCCAAGTCTCTCAAGCTAAAGGAACATCTTCTCCAACTGTGAGCAGACCAGGAAGTCCTCCACTGTATATGTCTCAGGGGCCTTGGACCAGCTCCTATATGCTGTCCGGTTGGTGGCTCAGTGTCTGAGTGATCTCAGGGGTCAAAGTGAGTTGAGACTGCTGGTCTTCCTATGGGGTCACCTTCTTCCTCAGCTTTTTCCATCCTTTCCCTAATTCAACCACAGAGGTCCCTAACTTCAGTCCAATGGTTTGCTTTAAGTATCTGCAACTGTCTCAGTAACTGCTTGTAGGGCATCTTCGAGGGTAGCTATGCTAGCCTCCATCTGTAAGCACACCATCGCCTCAGTAATAATGCCAGACTTTGAAGCCTGTCCACAATGATCCTTGAATATTGGGAGGAGGAGGTAGCATGTAGATTTCTCATTTAGGGCTGATCATTACATAGTCTCTTATTCTTTGTCACTTGACTTGCCAGAGATCTCTGAATTAGTAGCTATCTATTGCAAAATAAGTTTCTCCAATGAAGACTGAGATTTTTCGCCATTTGTGTTGTGAAGATAAGTCATTAGAAGTCAATTTAACATCATGGCTGCTTAATGCAAGTATAGGTCATAGGCTCTAGAGGAAAACCAATGATTTTTCTTAAATAGGGTTGTCTTTCTGTAATCGAACACACTCCTTTGCTGTTCCTGTTTATGGAAGCATCATTAATATTTCACCTTTGCTAATTCTTCATCCATTCATGTATTCTCTGTTCTACTAATCATGTTGGGATAACATATGGTGCATCCACAAATGCTATATTAGTTGGCAGAAAACTAATAATATTTTGATATGTGCTATATGATAAATAAAGCTTGAAAAGATTATGGTGAGTGAGAAAACAAGGCACAAACGATACATAGTGCAATTCCTTTCATGTATAGTGTTGGATATGCTATGCCATGATGTGATCTATATAAGTATGAATTTAGCTTAAGAGAATATATGCAATCATATGATAGATTAGTGGTTGCTTTGGGCAGACTGGCATAATTAGAACTGATGGGGACAGAGATTTTCAAAACTAGAACAAGAACATGAATGACACTGGTGATCACTGAGTACCTAAAAATATACTATAAAAAAGGACAAGTTTCTTATGATGGGATAATTCCAGATGGTATTAGTTTATATAAATAAACTTGTTAGATTTTAACATTAGTTTTATCAGAAGGCATATATATTTGGTATACAAATGTGCATGTATTAATTATACAAATGAATTTATCTTTCAAAGCAATATTTCAACACTGGTTTTATTTTTAGTAATATTTTATGTTAACATGAGGAAATTATTTAAGAAAAACATATTTTATTGTATTACGGTGTTAGCAAATGCAGAGATAGAATTTGAAACCAGGTGTTCATGTTACTTCCAGCCTTGTTCTGGTCTTATATTCTCTGTGCTTCAGGCACATGGAAGTAGCTACTATGTCCAGAATTCCCTTTGTCCTCTCAATATTACTAGCATTTTATATGGTGTGCATTTCCACATTCCCATAAATTAATATGTTGGATTGTAAATTCCATAACAGTACTAAAAGAAGCAAGATTCAGGGAGAAATGGTTAAGGCAGTATATGACAATCATCATAAATTGGAATATCAAAAACATTAAAAACATGAGTTGGTTTCTTATACCATGTAATAAGAGAGAAATAGAACAGCACCTTAGAAGCACAGAACAGTCTTCATGATATATCAGGTCTACTGGGAATCTTAAACTACCCTTTTCACAGAAATTTAAGTAATACATTTATAAACTTTTAGTTTGTAGCATTTTCACAGAATACCCAAATGTTCAGAGAATTAACAGTGATACCAGAAATGGGATTCTGCATTAATGAACACATCCTGAAATCATCTTTGGAACTGGCTTAAAGATGAAACTGGAAGACTCTTGAAATGGACACTAGCAAGGGCCAGGTACAGTGAAACTTCCCTGTAGTAAGCCAAGGTTCTGACCACAGCAAACATGGCAGTAGCTCAACCCCTACACATGATGGCAGTGGCTCTTCTATCTCTATCAGATGGCATTATCTCTATTTGGATAATGCTGTCCTCTGATGCAGCTAAGATAAAAGATAATCTTGATTCTTTTTAGTACCTGCCTCATTATCCCTCTAGACTCAAATCACAGAAGACACCCAAGGAGGAAGATAAAGTATGAATCCTGAGGTGTGATGCACTTCAAAAGGCATTACCTTCATTTCTTAATTTATTCTCCCAAATTTAGGAGACATGTGTAAAACTGGAGATTAAAGATAGATAATTTTTACCACCATAGAAGAATCATACCACAGGATTAGAGTAAATTTATTTTTTGACGTGCTAAGAAAATTTTCTATATTTCTATATTTTCTATATTAACGTTGAAACTCATAGAACAAGAGAAGGACCTAATAATTTGACAGTTTGCTGGCTAAGTCATACAGCAAATAATAGTCTACAGGAAGAGTCTGGAAATGCCCAGCTTCATTTCTTTAAGGTACCAGAAAGGATTCAGTGGCTTAGGAAATAGAAAAATTGTATTGAATTTGTCATTTAATATCTCTTTCCCACACCAAGATAGATTCAAAATACTTAACATTGAGAAACAAATTTGTGAGGGAGTCTTGGCATTCTTGAAGATCCCTACAATGTCCTTTTTATTAGGCTTCAGGTGATGCTTGAAATGACAGACTTTGGCATCCTTAACAACCATTGATTTCAAGAATGTTAGGTTTGAGTAAGAGCACATAACCCAAAGACAAGGTGGACATGATTACTACAGTGAATGGCAAAACCAGAGAAGCAGCTAGAGTAATGTGACTCATACACTTCCATGATGCTAGTTTGCTCATCATAGACTCATCCCTAGAAGTGAAAAACTAGGGAAATTGCTTAAATCCTTACTTGGTTTGTACAAGAAGAACAGTTGCTGGGAAGTAGAGGCTTTGCAGTAGGAATTGTCTAAAACAGTTAAGCAGCTTTGTAGCTGGAAAGTGGGCAGACCATGGAAGAATTTTGAAGTGAATTTTAACATAAGTTTATTTTTGTGAATAGATTGTCATTGGTAATTCTGGTGTGCTTCAAAACGAAGGAAGTGAGTTGTAACAAAAATTTGAGACTTCATAGACAACGCCCAACTAATTATGCAGTTAGTATGAATGTTATCCTAGAATGCATGATGGCTTACGATCCAATCCCAGCACCACATTGTCGGTAATGACATGTGCTTGTAATCCCAGTACCTGGGATATCAGGAGGAATCTCCTGGATTCAGGAAAATCAGAAGTTCAAGGCAGTCCTTGGTTACATTGTGATTTTGAGATTGGTCTGGAATACAATAGGCTCTAACTATACACAAATCAAAAAACAACAACAACAAAAAAAACATAAAAGTTTCAACTGTAGCACTAATGGCCACCATGGTTAGGACTAGGTTAAAAATGAAGAAAAAACATTTTCATTCCAAAGAGGAAAGGAGACTAACTGGATTCATATTTGTGTCAGATTATTTTATTGTGGAAGATAGAATACAAGAGAGATTAAGTTAAACATTTAGTTTAAGGAAATCATTGAAAGGTCTTGTTCCCTGGCAACTTTAAATATAAAATGGATAAATGCGGGTGGGATTTTTTTTTGTTGTTGTTGAAAATGAAGACAAACCTTTAAAAGATTTGGAAAATTTTTATCCTGTTTATATGGAAAATCTATGGAAGCCTAAGACTTCAGTGGCATACCAGAGATAACTGAGGCTTAGTCTTGCCTCTCAGGTACAGAATGAAAAAGTTTTAATGGGTCTGGAATAATTTCAAAGAAGATATTACTATTAATATTATGCTACTCCTTGTTGTCTGTAATTTCAATTTTTTCCTGAAAGATTTGTGATACCTTCTGTTTTCTCTGTGGTACCTGCTAAGTCCAGAAAACTACAGTAACTATGTTCATTGAAATTTGGCAAACATCACCTGCAGTGGCAAAACAACATGGAGACTAAAATTAGGATAGTGCTAACAGATGCCATAGACAAAATCTTAGTTCTGGATAATAGAATAGCTAGCCAGAATTATCTTACAGACACTGGACTCCAGTGGTACCAACATACATCTTTAATTTATATATGCCAGGGTATAAGCTTCATCCAGAAAGTTGAGGGAAAAGAGAAGTCAGAGCCCTGGGAGTGAAACTACTAGACAACAAAGTTGGTAAATTCACAGTCACAAATAGTCACCTGTACATTTTCTTCCAGTATCTTTGACTTTATATTTTACGAATATAAATAATAAATTTATAATAATATAAATTTAATTTAAATATAAATTTTTTGATTCATTTATTTTTATACATGGCACATAGTATAAACCCAAATTCAAAGTTAGGAATGTGTATCTCAAGTCCTGGTATGCTTTGTGGGAAGGCAACTATTTATTCAATAAAGTTGTCTTCTGTCATTGTCAAAATCAATCCTCGAAGACTTCATTCAGGGCTTTGTGACAGAGCCTAGCTCTCATAAAGAGATTGCCTAGCTTTCATAAAGCCATGGGTACAATCCAATTTAAAAAGAAAAGCAAATCAATTGTCTTTAAGTATTTTACATTATGTTTCCTTTTCCTTTTCAGATGTCTACTTATCTTTAAAGATCAATCTGGAAAACCTAGTTTTCTGAAAATCTTAATTTTACTATTTATTAATTATATCTTACATTCAAGATCAGTTAAAAATTACTTGTACCTTAACAATGACTATTTCCAGCTGTACAATTGGAAATGATTCCAATTATTGCCACTGATGTACATATCAGTATCATCTGAATTTTTCTATTCCAAATGCTGCATATTTCATATATTTTAAGACTCTTTTATTTTGAGTAAATAAGATCCAAATTATCTAATGAAAATATAATTCAAGTATATTTAAATTTCTCAATATGTATAATTTTATTATATATCTGTATAAATATATATATATATATATATATATATATATATATATAATAAAATATTATTCCCATAATCAAATATTATACACACACACACACACACACACAAACACACTTATTGCCATAATCAAATATCATGAAACTAGAATAGCTTCAGGCAAGGCTTGATATAGAAAATGAGTAGTCAGTGAGGACATTCTCTCTGTCATTGATTTTCAGTGGTTTCTGGTTGTCATTGTTGTGCCTGCCTTAAGCAGATCCTACTATGTACTGATAATCAAATTATCTAGCAACTTCATGATTATCTACCATCACTTGAACAATCTCAGTGGATTGAAGATGGGGTTCATATCTTATGGTCCTTGAAAAAACGTTTATGACTGCCTACTGAATCATGTTTTCTCTTAAAACCATCTATGTGCAGTGATAGGCTATTGCTTACTTCCAAATATACACACCTTAATCCCAGAAGGATCCTGATGCTTATGCCAGATATGCTCACAAAATGTAAAACATTTTCCTCACACAAAATCCTCACACAACATGTGCAGACACTTCCTAGATCCTTTTTATTATGGAAGTTAACATAACCACATTTCTATGTTAGAAAGTGGACACGTTTGTAGGACATTATTCAAACAGACTTGGTTACAATGCTATTAAGTATTTATTTTTTGCATTTGTCTTTTCTGCTTTATTGGGACTGCTTCATGGAACAGTGACTGTATATAAACTCATCTAGAATTCAACTCTTAAATGACAGAGAATTTTATCTACCATAAGACACATGTATACAGATTGAGATTTTTGTCAAAACCACAGGGAGAAAATGGAAAACATGTTGTATTTCATTTGTGTCATATCAAATAGGCAGTTGCTTCCTTGATCTTCTTTTTTGATTAATAAAGTAATAATGTAGGCTGGTTCGTATCTCCTTTATTTGATAGATTTTGTTTCTAACACAAGAATACGATTTCCATCAGTCGGCGAATCATTTAACTGTTTCCAGATGACAACTATAATTTGTCCTCAGCTGCTCCTGCGTGAGCTAAAAGAAACAGAAAACCAAGACACTTGTGTGAACAGTTTAAACAATAAGCAGCCATTGGTTTAATTATTTCATTCAACAAGCATCTCTATACGAATCCAATTTTTGTTGTCTAACTCTTTTAGAGGACTTTATCATCTGTAGCTATTGTCTTATCCTAAATCATTTATTTCTTTTAGCTTACATTGTAACTTTTTGTTGATTCTTTATGAGTTTCACATCAGGCACCCCAGTCCCACTCATCTGCCTATGCTCTCATAGCTGCCCTCTGCCCTTGCAACCTTCTACCCAAAAGAAACTAAAACAAACACACAACCTAACAAATAACAACCCAAACAAAACAAAGCATAGAAAGCATTTCACTATGAAGTGGTAGTGTGTCACAGTGTGTCCCACAGTATACTCCATTCTCCACGTATCTTTACTTGCAAATGTCCATTGCAATGAGTCACTGCTCTGTTTCGAAGCCTCTGGCTTCTGTCACACCATCATACTAGAACCTTACCAGAATTCCTGTTGTTGCTCTGTGTCGTGGAGATCCTACAGCTTTGGATCAGCAACACTGACCCTTTCACTCACTCGAACAGTTCATAGATGATGTGGATTTGGGGGTGGGACAACTCAAAGCCCTGATTCTGGGCCTGGATTGTAGCTGCCAACTTTCCCATATCTGAATCGCCAGAATGAGAAATCAGCACTCCTCCACTAGGCCACCCAGTGCTGCCATCAGCAGGAGTCAGGGGCCGCTCTCCTGCTCTCATGGCCTGAGCCTGACTCAACTGCACACCTGCCTACAAAGCCAGCTCCAATTTGTTGTCTCACTGAGGTGCAGGGCCTGCTCTCCCAAGTGTTGCATCCTGTGAGAGGCAGGGCCAGTGTTACCACTTTCATGAACAGCACCTGCTCTCCAGACTGCCTCAGTTGGCAAGGGGCTAAGAGGTGGAGGGCATCATTTTCATGCCACCTCATATCAGACGAGTACTGGACCAGTTCTCCCATGCTTATACCCTGGGAGCCTAGCTCTCACACACCTTCTATTTGGGGCAGCTCTGCTGTACTGTCCAGGTGAGGTGCGTCGCCATCTCTCCTGAGTGTTGCAGTTTGCACAGGGCATGGTCAGCTCTCCAGAATGCCACAGCCAGAAAGCAACAAGGCCAGGTCTGCTCAACCCAGGGGCATCTATATGGTCCCAGGTAGCTGGGGATATCCACGTGGTCTCTAATTGTAATGAGTCACAGACATAGACACTGATTCTTGTACCTGCATGGCTACAAACCTAGATATGACATTCATACAGGAACTATCTGCACAACTCGCTATCCCTCTCTACCTGCTCATGTCCAGTTTGATCTCCCTTCATAATGCTCAAGCTGTTCTGCATCTCTTTTTCTCTGATCTGTACACCACATATTTCTACATTGTCATAGTTCACATTGCAATCAGACACATGGCTAGCAGGCCACTAGGAAGCCCCCCCCCTTCCTGCTCTTTGTTGTGTGAGGGCAAATGGGAATTTAGGTGTCTACAACCTGCCTGTATGACATTGCAGCATGTGAGTCTACGGACCTCTTCCCACTCCTGCACTGCTTGGCATGGCAGTACCAGTGCCTTTGTGTGTCTACAGTATGACAGTGCTGTATAGCAGCTGGTTGACTTCTAGAAGTCTGTACTGAAATGTGCTGTGGGGCATGGCCTGTGTGCCCTGCTGGATGTCTTCTTCCTCCCTGACTGCATTAGTGGGTGTAAGTGTGTCTCCATTCCACCTATTCAGAGGTGCATAGGCCTCTCTCTTTTGGTGTTAATTTAATGTACGGATAATTTATGCCAGAAATTATATTTACTACTATAATGGTTAGAAAAGACAAACATATTTTCATTGTTTTTTGGTGTTCTCAAGAGAAATCATATAATTATGAAAGATCTATATAATATGGTAGAATATAAAGATCATGTCCAATGTAAAAATGATGTATTTGTAAGTTTTTAGAGGGAAAAATTGTGAAATTGGAAAGAAATATGGGAAATATTCAATAAGAAGTAACTCCAAAGGACAAGTAAGCATGTGTGAGGCAGAAATGGGACAGGAGAGTCCTAGAAGTGAAAGAGCCACTAAAGCAAGGAAGAAAAATGCTTCAGACTAATCTTGGAAGCTAGAAGTCTTCTGCTTATAGTAATGAGCAGGGCAAATTCAAATTGCTCACAAGACCTAAGAGAGCAAGAGTCCTTCATAACCAGAGTCTAAACGTGTCTTACATTTTCATCCGGATATTCCAGTAGTTTGCAATGAGGTTGGGGAAGATTAGGCGGTATTCAAAGATATTTCCAATATAGAAGTGAGGAGGTTGGAGACTGGGAGCAGAGCATTCTATGTCTATACAATGGGTAAGGTTGCTGCTTTAACATCCAGCAATGCAGATGGATCTGATCCAAAGGAGAATGAACTCTCACTTAAAACACCAACTGTACCACAGAAGAGGGATTCTGTGGGAAAAAGGATGTTTTGTCACAGTAGTGTGTTCTCCTAGTATGCCTGAAAAACCTACATCCCACACCTATCATATTTGCTCCCTTGCAAAACGAATTCACACATAACCTTACAGGTTTATACCATTTTTATTTCTTTATTTTACAGTACTAGGAAATTGAGATCACTTGATATTATATATTTTATCCAAATTCCCAAAGTAGTTAATAGCATTGCAAACTGAGAGTCATATAGCAAGTACCAAAAGTGGATATAATCAACCACCTAATTATAATGTCTGATTATAGGATTGGCCATCATTGAAACTGGAAATAAATGTATGTGAAACGCTCTGCACAGGGCTTGACACAAAGCAAACACTTCACAGAAGTGTTTTGTACAATAGGAGGTGTTTTCTTCTGTGTATCAGGTATAGGCCATAAACAGATTGAGTTGAAGGAAAATGGGGGAAGAAGCTTTAAGACCACGTGTGCCCTGGAACAATGTGGAGAACCTAGTGGAATGAAAGTGGAATAGATGCAGTTAGAGACACTCTTGTGGGGGAGGATGTGCCCATAGAGGACATTGAGAAACTAGCAATGGTATGAATATAGGAGTGGGAGTGGAACATTGGGAGGGATCCAAGAGTGAAGTTCATTTTGATCATTAGAAATTAATTTTCACCTCCCTACCATGAAGCAAGCAAATGCCATACCTGGAGTTGCTATGTTTATCTACAGTAGTAGACAATCTTACACTAGAAAGCAGTTCAAGGTCATACACTTTCTAAGCTATCTTTTGACACCTGAAGAAAGGAAAGGGATGGCCTTTTTAAGGATACAGCATGTAAATTTTTATAGGCATGATAAGGGCAAAATGACATTTTCTTTAATAGACTTCCTAAAACAGCTTTAGAATTCACTTCTCTTCTGATATATATTGACGAATGTAACTCTAGCTTCCAGCCTGGCTGAATGAGATAGATAAAGACTAGGATTAAGAGTAACCCAAACATCACAAGGGGTCCTCCTGTTGTGGTTCCTGCTGTTGCTTTTTAAACTGTTTTGTCATACTTGCAATTTTGACACATTGTTAAAGAAGAACGTAGAAGTAGCCAAGCGGCTCGGGTAGCAGGCAGAGGAAAGAAGCCTCAGGAACTGACACCTTGGCATAGAATATTTTAATAATGAGTGTTCTCATTAGATGTCAGCAACTACACTAACAATTGCCTGTGCACTATTTCATGATCAGCCTTGCAGCTGTTTTGGGACAGGTGTTTCAGATTACTGCTAACATATTAGAGGTTTTAAGGGTCGAATAACTCAAGTAACAAACTAGCAAATAATAGAATTTATGTGTAAGCAAGGTGTTAGACTGAAGATTCAAGTATTTACCCAGATTTACATGTATAGAGTTAGAGGTTTCTAATTTCTAAACCTCTAGGTCGTCTGTATTTTATAATGTTTGTATTTGACTACATATGAATAAGACCAGAGACATAGCTATTATTTACTTAAGCACATGTCCTTCTTAGACCTCTATGCTAACCTTTATCAGTACTAAACCATTGGCTTTCTGGTATATATCATTTATTATTTATTATGGTATTCTTACAGCATTTTTAATGCAACACCTGCTTTGTGTTGCTACATCCATAGAGAATTATTAAGAAAGTTAAGGTTCAGGATTCTATAGACCACATAATCTGCAGAGACAAATAAATAAATCTACAGACAAAAAAAATAGATGAGTGTTGTCCAGAAAATAACTAAACCCAGTGGTCTAAGCAGACCCAGGGTGGCCACTGCAACTGCTTCTAAGTGATGTGCTCTCTTAAAAGATCAGAGAGAATGGTGCCAAAAAGAACAAAGGGAAAGATGAGCAAGACTCTATTTGGGCACAGAAGGGGTCAATTCAGAGGCCAAAGTGCAGGGACAGGTGATGTGGAAGAAAGGTTAAAGAAAGGCTGAGAGGAGGTCAAAGCCAGTCAAAGAATGATTTTACAAGTCAATATAAGAAATTTTAATTTTACTCCTGGTAGGTTTGAATGAATTCTATTCTACTTCATAAGGAACTATTGTCCTCAAAGACAGATCCGACTATAGTGAAGCAGTTAAAGATACCAGGAAAATCTAATTTTACCTTGACTTTATCAGTTCATATTTCATGTGAAAATGAGCAGAGAGTCTCCAAACTCTTCCAGCAGCTTCGTCTCTAACTGAAAGGTATGATGTTTGACACTTTCATCAATCAGTGGGTGCCATTAATCTGCATATTGTGTTACAGGGAGCTGCCATTCTTCTGACTTTTCCTTTTCTTTATGTTTTTAACTTTTTTCTTCTTCTTGGGAAATTAATTCATGTCATTTCCCTTTGAAATCAATGGCATTTGACTGCACAAGCACTTAGAGGCACCCTTCAGTGACTGTAAGTTTAGTTTAATTATATTGCTTGTCAGCAGCACCTGAAGAAAAAGGGCCAGCTTCTGGGGCCAGGTTTAGGGGTATATGGGGGAACCCTTAGGACACCCAACTTTCGTGTGGAAAGTGGATTGGGCTGGGTGGGTTAGGGCTATGTAGAAGGGCTCTTGAAATTGTTGGATTTGGTGAGCAATACTGACGCTTGGTTCTTAACATTGTTCTAATGCTGTGCCTTACTGTGAAAAGAACATGTGAGCAAGTGTTTGTCAGATGTCATCAATTTCACTCTAGAATCTGTTTTTTGAGAAATGCATTTAGAAACTTGGTGATGACTGATAAGTTTTGTGAAGGGTTGAATATTGCCAATCATACTGTTTGGTTGTTCTACGTGAACACATGTCTCCAGGCAGAAATCTTCTGATCAAAATTAAAATCTGAATGTAAAGATCCAAACAGCTATCAACTCACTGGTTATTAGACTTAAATACATTTATGGCCACCAACATTAATAAATATAGCGTGCATTTGATATAATCTTTTTAAGTTTGTATTTTGCTCTATGCTTGTATGTTAACCAAAAACCAAATAAACATATGAAAAATAATGATCTAATTATAAAAATTTAGGAAAGAATTAATCACCAAGGTTTCTTTTATTTCATTTTTATTTTTATTCTTGCATTAAATTTATCTGGCTAACAGAATAGTCCCACTACGATAATGCTACTTCTTCTATTTTTGCTACAGTAGACCAATGAATGTAATAAATCTGAAAATTAATATTATTTTGTAAGTTCTAACACTTGGTAGTTTCTGAACCTACCTCACCCTCTCCAACCACAAAGCTGCGACCTAGGTTTAGATCTCCATTATTTTCAATCATTTCCTCACGATTCTCCAGGGTCTCAGTGGTCCTGCCCCTCTGAAAATTCTTCTGTACATGCCTTCTGCAATGTTTTAGTAAACCTCAACTTAATTACACCATTTCTATATTCAATTCAGTATTCCTAAATTGAATCCCTGTTCTTGTTATGCAAACTCCTTCAAAAGTTAAAAACTGAAATTGTCGTTGACCTGGATGTTCTCTGTGAGTTCATCTTCTTTGATCACAAATCCTCCTGAATCTCCTGCCCTGCATCTGAGATCCTTCTAATGCAAAATGAACAGCTGCCCAATTCAAGCTTGAGTTGACCAATATAAGCAGTAAGTATTTGTCCAATAAACAAATGGACAGGACTGGATCAAATTGCTAGTGCTTATATGCACATTTTCATTTCACATACATTTTTATGAAGAAAAAAAGACCTAAATTTAAGGCCTCAGGTTTACATAAAGGACAATAAGAAAGAAAATGTTATCAAAACGGGAAAGAAGCTTTAGTATTTATTTTCTGAAATTTCATGATTTTGATATTTGCTAAATATAATCACAAAGGAATCAAGGCATAAGTTAGTATAAGAAATGAACCCATGTGGTAACTTTAAATGTGTCTCCTTAAATCAACAAAAAAAAATGTATTTTGTAATGAGTTGAAGTTTGTGATATAAAAGTTGCTATTCCAGTGAAAACTTGCATTTCTACAAAAAATATTTTAAAATTCATTAAGAATTCATTCTGGCAAATTGTGATTTGAATATTATTTACTTATTTATTTATTTATTTATTTACACTCCAGATTTTATTTCTCCCCCTTGCCTCATCCACCTTCTGACTGTTCCACATCCCATAATACCTCCTGAACCCATGTCTCCAGGAGAATGTTCCCTCCAACCACCCAATCAGACATCTAAACTCCCTGGTGCCTCCAGTCTCTTGAGGGTTAGGTGTATCTTCTCAGACTGAACCCAGACCCAGCAGTCCTCTGCTGTATATGTGTTGGGTGCATCATATCAGCTTGTGTATACTACCTAGTTGGTGTTCCAGTATCTGAGAGATCTCGGAGGTCTAGGTTAATTGAGATTACTGGTCCTCCTACAAGGTTGCCCTCCTCCTCAGCTTCTTCCAGATTTTCCCTAGTTCAATTGCAGGAGTCAGGAGCTTTTGTCCATTGGTTAGGTGCAAGTATCTGCATCTGACTCTTTCAGTTGCTTGTTGGGTCTTCTGGAGGGCGGTCATGATAGTCCCTTTTTGTGAGCACTCCATAGCCTCAGTAATAGTGTCAGGCCTTAGGACCTCCCATTGAGCTGGGACCTCACTTTGGGCCTGTCGCTAGACCTTCTTTACCTCAGGCTCCTCTCCATTTCCATACCTGCAGTTCTTTTAGACAGGAACAGTTATGGGTCAGAGTATTGACTGTGGGATGACCATCCCATCCCTCCCTTGATGCCCTGTATTCCTGCTGGAAGTGGGCTCTATAAGCTCCCTCTCCATACTGTAGGGCATTTCATCTAAGGTCCCTCCCTTTGAGTCCTGAGAGTCTCTCACCTCCCAGGTCTCTGGTACATTCTGGAGGATTCCCCTAACCTCCTATCTCCAGAAGTTTCCTGTTTCCATTTATACTGCTGACCCATAGGGCTTCAGTAATTTTCCCTCAACCAATATGAGATCAGGTTTCCCTTTTCCCCCACCCCATCCACTTTATTAAAGTATCAAACACACAGTTATTTTACATTCACCAAGATTTTACTTTGTGCGTGAAACCACAATTTTGAAGCATACTTCTTGGTACTCAACTGTTATGAGAGTATTTACTCAATTTTTTTGTTTGTTTAATATTTTAATTCACTTTATATCTTAATTGCTGCCATTCCCACTGTCTCTCCTCATATAGTCCTTCCCTTCTACGGTGACAGGCTGAAGGCTCACCTGGGTATCCCCCAACCCTGGTACATAAAGTTACTGCAGGATGAGGCACATCCTCTCCCACTCAGGCCAGACAAGGCAGCCCAGTTAGGGGAACAGGGTCCACAGGCAGTCAACAGCTTTAGGGACAGTCCCAGATCCAGGTGTTGAGTGAACCCACATTAAGACCAAGCTGCACATACAGAAAGAAGCAGCAGCATTTCAGATACTACAAATCTTCTAAAATTAATACTTAATGTGCTGAGAAATTATACGAAGTCAGTCAAGAGAGTCCTATATAAACTCAATGCTTGCTTTGATAAACCATATTTCCTTATAATCACCAGGCTTATTGATCAGGATACTATTTTACTCATGTGGTAAGTATTTTCAATTTAGTATCAATATAATAGAATAAACCACATTAAGGACATTTTACCTCTTAAAAATGTTTTGCCCATTAAGAGTGTTGGAGACTTTAGTCAGTAAAAGTATCTGTTTGCTGTGTAAACATGAGCATGGTCCTTGAGGACACTTATAAAAGAATGGGATCTATAGTGCACACTTGTGAAGAAACAACAGAGCATCTCTGGGCTTCCTGGATGCAGGATAAATTTCCATATTCAGTGAGAGTCTATCTTAAGAATATAAGGTAGAGAGCTTAAGAACAGAACACCCAAATCATTCTCTAACCTCTGAGTATATGTACACACACACACACACACACACACACACACACACACGGCTATTGAGAATGTCTGCAACCTCATGTTTACCTCTGATCTTCACACATAAGCTCTCATATATGCATACACATATGCAAACATGCACATTCTTACAAATATGTGCATATAGATACACAAATGCATGCAAATATGTGGCACAATAGATACATGGGCATTTAAAAAAAAATTCTGGTATCCTAACATTGAGTCATGTGCTACTAAATCGGGTACAAGCCTGGAATCACAGATGTGCTTCTGAGTCTTCAATGTGCAAGAACTAAAATATGATGTCTATGGGCTTAGTTTCCTGAAAGAACAATGGTAATGTGGCACAGAAGACAAAGCTCTAGTTTCCTAAATCTGCACTGTGGGGCTAATGCTGGAAAACAGTGCATTCCAAAGGAGTTGTTTAGAATCAAGTGCTGATTTAGCTGGATAAAATGCAGCTGTCTTATCAAATTACACAACTGGATTCACACCATCTACTAATTCCTGGTGGAATTTTAAAAATACCTTTATGGGTGATTTTCTTCCCAGTGCAGAGATTCCTAAACTAGATTGTTTTAAAAACTGAAAAAAAAGGGGGGGGCCTCTAGTATCTACTCACAAGGATTGTCTCTGTTAGAAACTGTAGAGGAAGGAAATTGTGGTTTGTTAGGTCTAAGGTCACAATTTAACAAGAATTCCTAAAATATAATTGAATCTAAGCAAAATTCAAACTAACTGGCAAATTGTCATACGTTTTTAAAAAGTTGTTCTTTTTATGACTTTAAATAATTCTAATCATTGGTCATGGTACTCAATATATTTTAAATGATGAGAACTCCTCTCATGAGTACAACGTCTTCACTAATGTACTTTCTTGTAAAGGGTAACTTTCAGTGGAGAGCATTGTGTGTTACCACTTCATCAAACAGTATCTCTACATACCTAATGTATGACGGTGAAGAGATTGAATTCAGTTAGCTTCACAGTTACTTTTCTTTTTATAAATAATGCATATTATATATCTACTGGCTGCCAAATAAACAAACTTGAGACACCTCTTATGTAATCACAGGGAGAGGGTCTTTTTAAAACGTATTTTCCATCTATGAAGCTACTACTGAGCTATCCCTCTTTAAAAAAGCTAATAGTCCCTTTATGCCTGCAGGATTTTCCACTTACCATCTGTCTTAGTTAGGGTTTCTACTCCTGCACAAACATCATGATCAAAAAGCAAGTTTGGGAGGAACGTATTTATTCAGCTTATGTTTCCACATTGCTGTTGATCACCAAAGGAACTCAGGACAGGAGCTCAAGCAGGTCAGGAAGCAGGAGCTGATTCAGAGGCCATGGAGGGATGTTACTTACTGGCTTGCTTCACTTGCCTTGCTCAGCTTGTTTTCTTATAGAACCCAAGACTACCAGCCCAGGGCTGGTACCACCCACAAGGGGTCCTCCTCCATTGATCATTAATTGAGAAAATGCCTTACAGCTGGATCTCATGGAGGCATTTTCTCAACTGAAGCTCCTTTCTCTGTGATAACTCTAGCTTATGTCAAGTTGACACAAAACCAACCAGGACACCATCTTTTAATATTCTGATTATATTATATAATAACTTATAACATGTGTATTGGATGTGTATGCATATGAGTGTACATGTATATATCTACCCATACATAGAAAGATGCAGGAAGTGTCTTCATTGGTCACTTTCTCACTTATTTGTTAGACAATGTTTCTCATTGAACCTGAGTTCACCAATTTGATCATAGTGGCCACTCAGGAAGCTCCAGAGAGTTCTTATCTCTGCCTTCCGAGTTCTGGTACTGTAGGTGAGTACACCATGCTTTTTATGGAGATGACAGGGAATAGCATTCAGGTCCTAGAAATTTTCCAGCATGTACTTTACTGATTATGGCACTGCCCTAATTCCCTGAATCATCATTAAGTTAGTAGAGCTATCTATCGATTTTTTTCATTCAAACAAGTGGACAGCTCATTTATCAAATCAATCAAGTTGTATTAAGAAGCAAACATCAGACACCATGGTAATCCGTCTGGGTCCCAATAAGTGTTTAAGTTCCTCCCCACACCTACTAGTCTCAGTCTTGTGGCTTCTTGTCATTGTATATCAAACAGACTGTTTTCCTTTATCATTCCCTTCTTCATGCTTTCTCATTTGCTTTTCCTTTCCCACTAGTACTCAAGAGGAGTATAATGGAAACAAACAAAGGAAAACAAAAGCAGCATGAGATTATCAAATAAGCCGAATCATGTCTGTAAAGTAGAGGAAAGACAGCTAACGGAGGTATTTCCACATTGTCAAGTACATGGGGTGCTTGGGAATTAGTGATGTCTTCCATAATGTCGGCCAATAATAGGGGATTATCAGATCCTCTATTTGTTGGAAGGCATCAAATGACCCTAAGGTGGGGATGTACACTGGACTGTACAGGCAAGATAAAAACTAACACAAATATTGAAATCCAAGAAAGAACAAGTAATAAATCTAGATGGAGTAAATCCTGCATGTTGGAATTGCCCTCATCAATGGAATATATTGGAAATAAACAACTATCTGCAAATGTACTTACACTTTAGTATCCTCATCTGTATTACTAGGTTCTAAGAATATATGCTTGTTGAGATGCCTTCTACTGCTGAAATATCATCTATGTTGTATTGCTTAGAAGTGCATATGCCTACAAAAATATAGCATTTAATATTAAAGTAAATTTTAAGTTAACTTAACAGACTTAATTCACACCAGCTTGTGTGAATTACAGGGGCAAACTTGATATGATTATTCTCTGTTTATAGTAGAATTTGAATCAAAACAGAGTACTTTCAGGTTTTGCACGATAAAAATAATGAATTAGACCTATAAATATATACCATGCACTGACAGAATTGCCTGGAGTCACTCCTTAAATCTAATGAACAACATGATATACAGTCTTTTTTCTTATTTTTTAACAAAGTTACTCATTTCACGGTATTTACTGTTTTGTGTTTCTGATTACAAGATGCTGTCCCCTGGTGTTTGTTAAAGATTATACCAGTTTAGAGTCACCAACCCAGAGAGAAATAATATGACAAGTTTATTTTACCTATACATTTTAAGATCAGAAGAAAAAATGTGGACTTCTGTGTACCCACAGAAGAAAACCTCTGTGGGAGCATCACACTCCCTCTTCCCAAGTTATCTCCCTCCAATGACCTTCATTTAGACAGGATTTAGATAATAAGAAGAACTGATGAATTGGAAGCATAAGGATGGGATGACTTACTCAGTAGGCAAATTATTTCTTCTAAAAGATGGCTTATAAAGGATCTTAAATACATGTATCTATTAAGCATAATTGACAGCCCTGCTGGATAGATATATACACTTGTGTGTCTTAACAACTAAAACCGCATGTGTGCTTTTAGGACAGTTCCCTTGCTGAGTCTTTATTTTGGTTCACTTTAACTAAGGCTACATAGCAGTATACAACAGTGTCATCTCCATACAAAACTACAAACTCTCCTCTGGGGATCCACACTGATAATAAAAGCCGGTGTGTTCATGAATGTTTTCTGTATTACGAGCTGCTCTCTGTGTTACTGAAAACTTGGAATTTTTGGGAAACTAGAGGAAGTGAAACTGACTGGATCTGGGTTCAATATTTGGCTGTCATTTACCAAGTATGTCATCTGACATTTCACTTTGCCTTCAAAATCATTCATTTTTTTTGAATATTAAGTAAAGTGATGCATAAAAGAGGCTTTAAAACATCGTATAAAGGGTGATTAATAATTGACTGCAAATGCAAATATAAATATCAGATAACCAATTCAGTGCCATATAGAGCAATTAGACAGTTGTGGTCCTGTGGATATGCAGTGAGAAGCTAAGCAGAACTAGAACATCTTCCTTGATTCCCTACCTAGCATCATTCCTTCCTTTTGTGTCACTCATGACAATACTTTACCCTGTAGGGGGTTAAAGGTGTCTAGTGACAGCTAGTATACCCCACTTTGAATAAACATGCTGTTAGTCTTCCTTGTGCTGTCTGTTTCCCTAAAAAGAACACTTGGATTCCAAATAAATACCTATCAGTTTACTTTTAAACCTGGGGTTGTCAACTCCTCTGAATCCATCCAGAGCATCTAGGGGAAGTATTTTCCAATGTTTTGCCAGTGGGTAAATGATGCTTGACCAATACAAATTGAAGTTATAATCAATGGCCTACTTGTGTTTGTGAATCAGGCCATGTAACATCCGTTTCAGTATAAAAGCATTAACTCCTTCACAAATTCATATTGTTTATGAGTTACAACTATATCAAAGCGCTCCAAAACCATATTGAGAAACCATAAGCAAATGTAGCTGAATCTGAGATGAAGGTATTTTCCCTTGCAGGTGATGACATCTGAAATCCATATTACTGCTTCTCCTTCATCTTCAAAGAAATATATAGATATACATTTTGAACTCCAAAGAACTAAAGATATAGTGAAGGAGAAAAGAACATTTGTCATGAACTTGAGTATGCCTTTGATGTTCCTGTGGTAGCACAGAGGTTCTATTTTGATCTCATTGCTCTGTTATAATTCTGTTTATCATTTGCACACTCTGTTTAACTGTTTGGTTTTCTTTTTTTTTTTTTTTTTTTTTTTGAGCCAAGAGTGCATTCTGATATTCTGGGTGTTAGAAAAAAAAAAAAACTACACACGCGCAAAATCAGATGACAAAACACACCATCAAAAAAGGCCCAAAGATCTTTACTAGGAAAAAGTGTAACAGAAATCGTTTTTTACTTTCAGCTTCAACAGGCATGATCGCTAATATTTAGCGTCATAATTTTAAATTTCTTTTGGCCTCATATCTCAAATAGCATGCTTGGGAGACATAAAATGAATGACTGTAGCTAATGTAAAGAGCTTTGTGATAATTATATAGCAGAGAAAAATGACAAAATATGTAACTATTTGCATCATTGTTCTGTGGTCCGTGTCCCTGCTTCTTAGGAAAGGCAGTGGAGTTGAAATTTGCCAAGTGCTCTTCTAACACTAGTTGATAGAAAAGCCCACATTCAGGAGCGAAGGATGCTGGAATTGAGTTGTCAAGCTGTCCCGAATGTCTTGTACAAACTGAACAGGCCAATTTACTGCAACACTGCATAGACTGAAGGCTCCTATCTAGCCTTTACACTTGTTTCCTCCTGGAGAGATTACCCTGCTCCCGATGCTTTCCCACCCTATCAGCTCCTGAGCTACCCTGGATTACTCCTGGAAAAAAAAAAAATTCTCCAAAGGAGAGAAGTCTTAATCCCTACCTTGGGACCAGCCTGCTGGAGTTCCCAGAGAGGATCCTACCATCAATCTGAAAGCAAAAGCTTCGTGTTTGTTGTTAATTTTGAATCAAGTGGTGAATTGATTTCAATATCTTCCCTTTTGTACCTTAAAACTCTCGGCTTTCGGGATGAAAACTGGCAAGCTTTAAAAAATAAAAATAAAATTGACAACTCCCACACAGCCTGAATTGCTTTTCTGATTACAAGCCTCCGACGGCGAGGGGCTGCTTTAAAACGGCGTTTTCCCGGCTCTCCCCTCCAGGTGGCAGCAGTGCCACACCTCAGTGGTTCCAATCCCCTCTTCCCCGACTTCAAGTGTTAATGCAATTGACCAATCACTGCTAAGATGATGGGAGGTAATTGGGTAATTGTATTTTACTGATCTCTAGCGGAGAAAGGGAAAGGGAAAGGGGCAAGAAAGAGGGCCAGAGGAGAGGAAGGGACTGCAGTCCTGGAACGCTTTGGGGAGTCAAGACCCTAAGTAACAGGACCTGGCATTGGTGGAAAGTCTAGACTGGCAGACGCTGCTAACCGTTCAGAGAGCGCATTCATTTATCTGGGAAGAGAGGAGAGAGAGGAGAGGGAGAGAGTTCACGGCGAAGTGGATGGAAGGGGATCCGGGTTTCCGCAGCACAGAGAGTCGCAAGCCGGGACTATGGCACTGAGACCGGCGCGGAGCAGCTGCGCGCCCGAGGACGCGTCTCCTCCAGGAGGACTAGCGGGCGTCAGGAACGGCTGCGCACAGAGGAACCAACTTGTGGCTCCAGACCGTCCCCAACGCAGCTGGAAATGAGATCAAAGCTGCAGTTTCATTCCAGAAGGATGAGAGGAGCCAGTGATTAGAGATTTTTTTTAACCCTCTTCATTCTCATTTCGTTACTCCCCCTTTTTTTCTTTAAATATATATTTATTATATTTTTTTCTTCTTTAAAATTACCTAACACCACGTCAGCCCCGTCACTTTGCTTTCCCTGCTTGAAATAAAAGCCTAGCCTGAACTTCCACAACCTTGGGGACTCGAGATCTACGGCCGAATGATGGAGAAGGGGACACCGGTGCTGGCACGGGCCGCTGGCGAGGGACCGCATCAAGCGTCTCTCCGGTGATCCCTGCCCAGATCGCCGAGTTCAGCTATACCTGGAGGACCTGTACCCAGTGCTGGGGGTGGGGGAGGGGATCCAGTGAAAGCCACCCTGAGCCTTAAAAAAAAAAAAGTAGCTGACCGGGGGCGGAACGGGTTTGTTCTTGACAGCTGACGGAGCCTTGAAATTTTCCTCCTCTACCTCCGCCCCCTCCCCCGCCCCTGCCCCCCGCACTCCATTTAACGTGAGATTATGAAATCGCAGAGGCGGTGGAGGGAAGGCGACGGGATCTAACAGGGAGTTTGGAGGGGCGAGAGGGAAGGTGGCTGGGTGGCTGAAATCAAAAATCCAATTGCGCACTGGGTTGTGATGAGAAATCTAATCAGATCTTTGACGAAGGGGCCGGCCGGAAGGGTAGCCGGTGGGGGCAGTTGATCCCTAAATTCTCCGAAAGGAAAGCTTGGGAAAGAAATCGAGGATGTAAAGAAAAGACTTTTTGTTCTTTTTTTCTTTCTTTCTTTTCTTTTCTTTCTTTTTTCCTTTTCTTTTTCTTTCTTTTTCTTTTTTTTTTTTAACCCCGGAGGAGGTGGCTGTTGGGTGCCTTGCTAAAATGCAGGATACGGGACGCAGCTCTCTCTCGGAGCAGAACGCAGAGGATAAGCTGATGGTGCCAGAGAGAAGAAAGAATGAAGCTTTTTCTTGTGAGACCTGGATCATAACATAAATGTGTATATGGCCACACGGGGAGCATTGGGGGCAAAATGAAATAAGCTGATGTCAGACCTGCGGGGTTTGGTGTGTTCTGACATAAATAATCATAAAATAGCCGTCCCCCTCCCCCAAGGATGTTTGGAAATGGAGAACTGAGGATCCACAAAGAAAAAGTGTGCTCATTTTTCTCTATAAAAGAGAAAGTACGCCAAGGAGATATTTTTGGAATGAAAAGTTTGGGGCTTTTTTTAGAAAAGTAAAGACCTGATATATATATTTTTTTCTTTTGGAATTTCCCACAAGAGGAGAGGAAATTAATAATACATCTGCAAAGAAATTCCACTGAAGAAAAGTTGACCGTGGGAGAACGAAGCATTGATTGGGAAAGAAATCAGCAGAGGACTCTTGGATCGGTGCCCGTGTTGACTAAAATTGAAGGATAATTGCAGCTGGATTTTTTTTCTTCACCAACCTCCTTTTTTTTTGTTTTCTTTCTCGTTTTCTTTTGGTGTCAAGACCATGCATTGTTTCTTGTTCTTAACCACCTGGATTTCCCTCGGGATGTAGCTGTGCTGAAATACAGTGAGTGATCCTAATTTTCTTATTTCTCAGTGAAAAAAATGTTCATTAATTTAGTGTTCTGGTTCTCTTTCCTTCCCCCTCCCCCTCACTGTGGTTTTCAAGGACCCGGCTATTGGGAACAAGAAAATGAGGGACAGGGTGGCCCACGCAGTTGTTCCATCAAGCTGTGCTCACTGATAAGCTGGACTGCTGTAATGATGCAGGTTGTCTGCATTCTACGCAAATGCCTTTGCAAACGTTCAGTATGGAGAAGAAGGAGAAAAAAAAATCTCTCCATGAATGCTGCTGCAGTGTGGGGTGCGGATCCAAGTGATTGACACTCTAGAATGCATTTAAGTTACCAGGAAACCTCAGAGTTAGAAGCACAAATGTTGGCCATTGGAAATCGAAGGGGTCCAATTTAAATTTCATTATCCAACCTGACACTGCAGATCAACAGAATGTGTTAACACAAAACTATGATACTAGAGCAGGTGAAGGATGGCTTCTGGCTAATGGGTAAGAAGGAATGGTGAGGCAGAGGAAGTGGTAGAGCGCTTCCTGCACTCCCTGGTCTAAATGTGGTCTTTGCATCCCTGGGGGCTTCAGTGATGAAACTATGACTGAAAAGAGGAGGACCCATTCACCCCACCCCATGTAACTTCAGACTGCCTTGGTTCTCAGAGAAGTAGCGCACAGATTCTAGAGAAACTGAGTGTTTAGCACCGGCTTTACTAGGAACCCTCCAAACACCACTAAGACACAGCTCTTGAGAAAAAGGCAGACACTTACCATTCTGTGGTAACTTAGAAAGGAAGGCCAAAGGAAAGATTTGTGTGTTGAGTACCAAAGCTTAGCCTGGACCAAGTTTGCTTTGAAAGAAAGAAGGCAGTAAAAACAAACGAACCAACAAACACAAATAAATAATAATTCAGTAAAAGAGAATGTTGTACGTGATTTCAGAGACTGGAGCCTACGGGATCACCTTCCTGTCCCTCACCTCTGTCCGAGTCTTGGAGCCTGTCTGCTGTACAGAATGCTTTCACCCCCGCCCCTGATACCCTTCTACCTTCCTCTCGGGGAGCTTCTTTTAGAATCATGAACTCAGGTAACTTTAGAGCCAGATCACACATTACAAGCTAACAAAAAAGGAAACTGAGGCAAAGAGAAATCATAATTCCTTGGTTAATGACAAAACAAGTCTGAGACAGATGACTCACACAAGCCTCAGAGAAGCAGACAAGTTTTGAATCCAAACTAGGAAGGAATCTGGCACATATAGGAGGATCACAGCTGCCATTTTTTTATTCGGGAGAGAAAGGCACAGTGATCTAGAGATGATGAAGTAAACTTCTGTCAGTGTAGACATCCAGCTTCATAAGTGCCAACATCCTTCCCCTGCTCCTCCCCTCTCCTCCCCTCCTCTCTCCTTTCCTCCCCTCCCCTCTCCTCTCCTCTCTTTTCCCTCTTACCCTCCCCCTGCCTGTTTCATGGTGCACAAAACTCTGGCTTTAAAATATTTAAATCCCAGAAGATCCACAAGTCTGAGAATATCCCAAAGGAGATGGACGGCAGCTGCCTCCTGAGTACCCTGTTAGTGCTGGGCACGTTTACTGCTGTGAGTGGTAGACTCTAGAGAGTCATTAAGGATCTGTGGAGTTAGATTTATATTAGAGAGGTGATAATAGAAACCAGAAACACCCTGCTAACAGCATCCAAGTCTGTTCTTTCCCTCCTATCATCTGTTCTTATCTTTCTTGTTATTCCTTAACTAAAGTAGCCTACAGCCAACCACTTTCCTAATTTATTTTTCTAGGTACATGTTTCCTGTTGGAAACACAGATTCTGTAGGAATTTCTCAACTTAAGAAAACACAATTGCAAATTATTTTCCTCCAGAATTCTATGGCAGCTTCTACATACTTTGCCACCTCTGTCTCTCTGTCTCTCTGTCTCTCTGTCTCTCCTCTCCTCCCCAATCTTCCCCTCCCCCCCCCTCCCCTCCCCTCCCCTCCCCTTCTCTCCTGTGTGTCTGCTAGTCTGCTATGATTTGCACGGTTATCGCTGCTAATTCACCATTCTCAGTCATGTGAGGAGTCGAGTTATACAAAGTTGTTGATCATCTGCAACTTAGTACAACAGACATTAGAAGAGAAGAAAATGTCTTAAGGTTTTTCTTACTTTGTAGTTCAAGTTTAGGATTTATCTGGAAAACCTGCCCTGCAAGTATGTTGTGTCTGCTAATCAGAAGATTTCCTTCTAATCATCTTTGTTTTCCATAAAAGTTTTCTCAATACTGAGCACTCATCCAATCAGACCACAAATAACAGTTTTCTGTTCAATATTGTCATGGTTTTTCTATCTCCCTCCCTTCTTACACAAATAGGTAGATGTTGCCAAGGGGAGGAAAAGAAGATAAGAAAAAGAAATAATCTATTTTAAATCTGTGCCAGAAGAAAGCTCCTTTGCCCTGACCTGATAAGGTGTTTGAAGGTGTTCTTTGTAAGGTGAATCCCTGTGCTAGCTTTACACTTAGGCTCCCAGGCTAAGTATGGGAATCACCTTCTTTGGCTTCGGAATCGCTTGGCTCAACAATATGCACAATTTTATCATGGGATAGGAAAGAAATCCTGGGTATGGTGGAGTTGAAATCCTACCTAATAACTGCTTCTGTTCAAGTTTGCCACTCAGTGTATTTGTAGGTATATTAATATACCACAGTCTGCTGGGGACCCCAGACCCAGAAAGCTATAGCTTTGTACTAGTTTTAAAAGTTATTTCAAATTTCTTCCTCCTGTAACCTAATACCTGCATCCTTTGAGCAATATTTTAAATTTTCCTGTCCCTCGTCTTTTCTCTTTTGCTTTTGGGTTGAGAGTAACATCTAATTTGCTGATAAATTAGATGTTGTTTTGTAAATGATAAGTGATTTACTGCAAGACCTCAGCACAATGGTCTCTCACAGGCAGTCTGTCTGTCTGTCTGTCATGGTTAGTCTTGTGTTAATTCATGTGTATCCACTTGCTGAGGATGGGTGAAGTGTGACAAAGTACTTTAAGGGTCTGTTGGTTACACTCAAGGACAGTGACCATGGGGCTGAGCTTAAATTCCTTGTAAGTTTTTCCTTTCAAGGCCTTACCAGAATCAGTTGTTTAAAATATAATGTATTAGATATGTTACATATCTAATGCTGTTTGGAAAAAGAATATGAGTAAAAAATACTTAAAAGATAATTTAGGCACAGCGAGAGAATGGTGAAATTGTATCTATCTTGTAGTCTACTTTTAATCTTGAAGTTGCATAAGACAACCTTGGACCTTAAAGTGTCCTTTGGTTACATACGTAATCATCTTGGTTTGCAATGCGTAAATAAAAATGGATGTCTTTGCAAATATTTAATTTAAATAAGATAGTACATCATTCTATTACAGCTACTAAGGGCCTGAATTTCACTCCCTGGATGAGATGGCTTTCTATTCTGAAGTGTAGGCTCAATCTGAGTATGGGAGAAGATGAAGAAACAACTATATTTAAATCTTAATAACAGTGTGTGAAACACAACATTAATTTTTCAGTAGTCTAAGCAGTGGGTCTTCACCATGATTTGTTATTTGTCTACCGTAGTCCTGTACTCTGACCATGTGCTCAGTGGACTTCCTAAGAGCTCTCTTCCCTTTAATAATAATAATTTAAAAAAGTCTACCTTTTAGTCACAGTGACTGATGACATCTGCATCATATTTGCAAACTGTGTATAATAATTCTGTCAGCTTGGTGTATAGCTTATTGGGTTTTAATTCCTGAACTTGTGAAAGCATTTTAAAATCTGGAAGGTTTTGGAAAGGACTCCTATAGTTCATCATTCTCACTTTCTATTTACATAAGTGAAAATCTAATATGGAAATGCTCACCATTTGGTACATCTTATTTTGTGTGTGTGTTTTCTAAAAATAATAAAGAAATCAGGTAGAACTCAGGTGCTCGTGTTTAAAGTGAACTCAAATAACTTCACTGGTACACATTAATTATACAAACCATTTAGCCTATTTCAACCAATATCCTTATCTGTAAATTAAAGATAACTACATGAAACTGGCTAGCAGAAAAATTGAATCAGATTTCTTTATGTCATGTACTTTAAGTATTCAATAATTCCACATTTAAACCAATCATCTCTGGCCTATGTCAGATAATGTGTGGTTTAGAAACAAGAGTCAAATGGGTTTTTGTTGAGGGGACGATCTTGACTACAATTCACTTTGGTAATGCAGACAGGATTAAATTTGGTGTTGATTATGGCATCTTGACACAAACTGCAGTCATTTGGGATTCCTGCTCCTCAGTTGAGGAGTTGCCTAATTAGATTAGTCTGTGGCTAGGTTGGTGGGAGGATTTCCTGATTGTTTGTTGATGAGGAAGATAACAGTATACTGTGGTAGGTATTATCCTTGAACACATAGTCAAGGGTTGTATAAGAAAGTAGGCTGAGCCATAGGTACTAAACCAGTAAGCAGGATTAGTTTGTAGTCTCTGTTTCATTTCCTTCTGATTGTTTCCCACCATGATTTCTGTCTTGACTTCCCTGAATCAAGGACTATAATCTGCAAACTAAAGTTAACAGGTTTCTCCCCAAACTGCTACTGGCCACATTATTTATGGCAGTAACAGAATAACCCACCAATTATATAGCTTTAATACACACTTGGAGTTATCTTAGAGAAGCAGTCAATGATCAAAAGTTCTGAATTTATTTTGTGAATTAGGGATAATATACACTATGTCCATGTATACATTGGCTGGGTTGGCCAGAGGTTTATATCATAGTTAGCAAAAATTGATTTGTAAGTAACATCTTACTTACAAACTAGGTGGCAGGTGGCAAATCAGGAATCTGTGATTTCTTCATTTGTTCAAAATTATTTTACTGAATATTCATTGAATTGATAGACAAAATTCAGGCTGGTGGCTGAAACAATGTTCTAGGTACTTTCTTTGATGGAATAGGCTTTATTTTTCTCTGTCATGTTCTCAGAACCTCAGAACACCCACATGAAAAAAAAAAGTCTTTTGATGACTAACTGTGCTTCATTTAATTACCTCCTGTATGAATTCAAGTACATGTATACATGTACATACTTGTATACATGCATACCCTTGTGAATGCACACACACACACACACACACTCACTCACACACACAAAAAATATTGTTCCTAGGAATCTACAGAAAGTTAATAAAATTCTTCATGAATGTTCTGACTGGATACACAGAGAGAGGGAGGGCAGAGGCTATCATTTATTGGAAATACTGAAATCTGAACATTATGTGACACAGAACATTTTTCTTATTTTTGATGTTGTCATGGGTGGGCTGGTGACATTTGGCATGCCTAACACTAGCATCCTTATAGTTTCTTCTGTTCAATGACATTTAAAATAATGGTAGCTCAAGCACTATGAACCTGATATTGAGCTTATAGCTAACTACCTAGGCGTTCATGATTGCTGGTAATTAAGAGCATATAATGTCTGACAGTGGGAAACTAGTGTTGAAGAGGTGAATAGAAGCAGAAAGGCTTTTTACCCTGGCAGATACAATGGTGAAAGGGAAAAGAAAAAAAGAAAAACTAAAGGATGTTCAAATACCTTATAATGACTTTAGAATAGAAAAATATTATATCTCTGCTTCAACACCTACTAGTTATGTGTTCCGAAGTTGCCAGTCAGACCTGAAACATCTCAGTTTTCCACACTGCAAAACTGGTTACCCTTTTCGTTATCTTTATAGTTGAGGAAAACTAAGATATACAATATAGACCCTTGGACAGTAGTCGAACAGAGAGGACTATAATAGTTCATTGTCTGTTCTGTGAAATCCAGTTATTTTCTGGGTTAACGAAAACATTCAACATATTCTTGAGAGCATTGTCTTATATCTACTGAGCATAAAAATATAGAAGGTTTTGTCAAGTCTCCTGTCAAAATTCATGATAATGCTTTCTTTTTATACTCATAAAATATCAGTTAATATAATTATAAAGTTTATACATCATTTTAAAGAGAATTTATATGATATAGATACACTTTTATTTCACCTTTGTTGCAGGTTTATAGCAAATTACTGTAGTTATCTAAAAAGCCACATTTTTGATATTTTGGATATAATTTAATACTAGCAAACATAATTAGCACTTGGAGTCATGTAATAAGTACCAGACAATATGTTAAAAGAAAAACTTTTCACTTTGACTTCCACTTATGAAACAGAAACGAAAAGAGGGCAAATGCAAAGAAACTTTAGCAGGTGGAAGGTGAGTCTGAAAACAGGAGACACTTCTAGTAACCAAAGATCAGAATCAGTAAATTCAAACTTGTCTTGGTAACAAACTTGGCAGTTCACTGTCATACAACCTGATGATACAGGGAATATTTGAATTGAGATTGAAATATGTTGCTTTCTTCCACTTACTTTGGTCATATAGCTTGCATATTTTTTCCATTCATCAATCGTATCCAACTGTGTCTTTAAGAAAGTGACCACTAACAAGAAAGATGAAGGAAAAAGTATGCTAATCCATATAAAATATCTATAGAAATATGATTTTTGAAATACTTATGATGTCATCTATAAACTCAGGATTATGTGAGGAATAATAGCAATGCTTATAAGTTTGGACTTTAGATAACTGTATCTTTTACACAGGCTAAGCAGATGAATGTGAGTTACCAAGAATTAACTATATTACAATTGAGTTTGATACCATACTCATCTCTGAGTTCATGAAGGTATTTCCGAGGTTTGGGGATTTTTTCACAGATAATGTTCATTATTTGTGGGGAAAATTAGCAGGCCGCAGCTGTGGAGTAGGCCAGAGGCTTTGACGGTGGCAGGCCCCAATGACACAAGGAAGTTCTTGGTTCCAGAAAGGTTTATTTTCATGGTAGATGGTGGATGGATCTAGGCGTACCCCTGTAAAACTCAGGGCAGTCCCGAGTTATATAGGGAGGGGGAGGATCTGGGCAGGATTAGGGGAGGATCTGGGGAGGCATGCTTAATTTGCTCCTCCCTTTGGCATTCATTAGTATGTAAATCCCTAGGGCCTGAGGCCTATAGTCTGGCCTACTTGACTGAACAAAGTAATTCTCTGGAGACTGGACTGCTTTTCAGGACCCTGGGTTCTTGGGGCAGACCAAACTCCTGCCGGTTCTCACGCAGAGTCTTGGGGTTCTAGGTGACTGCCAAGCCATGACCCAGAATACCCTTACGCAGTCCCACAATTACTCATTTTACTTTCTCCTCCTCTTTTCTGATTAAGAATTCCTCTGTATTTATCAGAGCTATTTACCCAGTTTGTTTAGAGACACCCAACTCAATTTCTTGTCCATAATAGTATGTGGAGAGACCTCATCAGTCTTCATGATCAATAGCTTCCTTATTTCCTTGGATCTCATGATGGCTTCATAAACTTTCTACAACTGAAGTTGAATTGTTTTCCTTCCAGTAAGTCCTGTTTCTAGAGTTTCCAATATCAATGTCTCTTTAACCTTCTTGTCCAAGCAGTAACCAAACTCAATCGTAAACTTAGCTTCTGTCACAGAATTTCCTCAGTCTACATTCCATCATTATGTTTAATAATACACTCTTCAGTGTAGTTTGCCATCAATTCTCTTACAAGCATTATTCTAAGAAATAAAGCCAACCAGCTTTTGTTCTATAATATGTGAGTATTTTGGTAGACTAAACTCCATGCTCTTTTCCTGAGTGTAACCAATTGACCAGTGTGATCATACCTTCTCATATGTTCTTGCTTTTCTAAACAGTTCACTCCTCTGGAGATCTGGCTAGCTCGAACTTGAACTTTGTAGCAGAGACATGGCGCTGGCCAAGCATATGCTTCATATGTCAAGCCTCAGAACAACCTGCATCCTCCTAGACTCTCACCCATCTTATCTAGACACATAGATGTGTTCTTTTGTCTCCTCAGGAACATCTTGATTACCACATTTTCTCACTCATGTCATTGTTGCAATGTATTTACCTACTGGGATAAACCCACTCAATTTAGATAAAGACCTCATCATATTCCTTTTCTCATATCTAACACTTACCAAGACAGTAGTAATTTATTTTAGCAGAACCTATAAACAAGTGAAAGGGAGAGGGATGTGGTGTCTGGGATATAAGGTGAATAAATTAAATAAATAAATAAATAAATAAATAAATAAATAAATAAAACAAGTGGAAAGAGCTAACACATGCCTTTGATTTGGGCTCTAATGTTGGCTACAATTTTAACAATACTTTTGTCATTAGAATTGCTATCATATATCTTTCTCCGGTGGTCTATGTTTCCAATCTGAATTATATATAAAATTTACTATAATTTTCTCTGCTTTAATAATAGTAAACATATATTTCTCAATCATCACTTCCTAAAATGTACTATCTGTACATTTGGACAATGAGTTGGTACAAATAGATTAACTAGCAAAGCTGCCTTAACTTGTGCAATTTTCTGAGTACATTTATGTTTGGCCTCTTGAAATAGTGATAGTAGCTGTACTTAAGAATGCCATTTTCAGAATAGGCATACTTAGTATAGTGTTTTACTTTATCTTGCTGCTACTAGTATGCTTACTGCAGATTTCACCAGGCACGCTCCTCACAGGCATCACACACTGATAGCATTGTTCTCCCAAATCAAGTTGTTCATTGCTCAATATTCAAAGCTGGGTAAGGTTTTGTCTTCCCACTCTGGAAGGTCTACCACAAAGATTATCGGTTTCAAGCCCGAGGAATGCCTGTATACAAACTTTTGCTAAGAATCAGGGTGTAACCACTGAGGTTCTTCTTTCTATCAAAGTGCAGCTGCTTTTCACAGTATATGAAGAACTGCTTTTGCTGAATCCAGTTGTTTTGATCTTATGCTTTGAAATAATATATTCTCCTTTCTCTGAAAAAAACAAAACAAAACAAAACAAAAAAACCACCAGCCTATACTAACTTAGTAGAAGGATTAGGCTAAAGGGAATATCAAACTGAGTTATGTTTAAATTTTGTTCTTCAACCTTTAGTAATGAATGTCTTGACTATTTTGGAATATCAATATTTTGTTAAATCTTTTTTGAAATGTTTTAGATATCTTCCACTTAGAAATTAGGATTAGTAATAATTTTCATAGCAGATAAATGTACATTGAAATTGATTTCACAGTCTTTAGAATACCTCACTTTTTCTTTTCATCCTCCCAGTGAGCTTTTTATTCCAGGACTTCCAAAACAGCTGCATATTCAGGACTACCTAACAAGTTAATGTCTGAGGATTTGAGAATGGAAAGGTGACAGAGAGGAGTTACTTGGAAAAGTTAGTGGTGAATATGGTGATTCCTTATTGCCAAACTACAAACTGCCAGAACCAGACTGTTTTCTTGAGAGCAGCTCACATGTTTAATCTCATCAGTCTTGAGCAAGTAATAATAAGAAATGAAAAATGAAAAAATTAGCCAACAGATTATTTTTGTTTAAGTCATTATTAAAGTGGAGATGGTCTTGCATAAGGGTTAACAGATTTAGAATGGTAAGATCATCTGTCTTTGGACAATTAATATACCTTCATAATTATTAGCATCATCTATTCTTGTACATGCAGTTAGGCCTAAGCCGTTTGATTGAGATTCTATTGTAAATGCATATGTTCATTTATTGGTTATTTTGGTTACTAGATCAAGAACCCACTGTAAAATTAAGAAATTTGTATGTTTTCTTTAATGATGTCTTGGTAATGATGGTGGAGGTTTCACTCATTAATACAAAGATTCTAAGAAAGCTTTGTGACCTTTGGAAGCATCAAGAATTCTTTCTCCTGATAAGTTTTCGTTTGGTTTGTAGCCGGATTTCAGAGGTACAAATTTTTCACAATCTTTGGTTGAGAGGACAAGAAATGAAGGAAGGAGAGAGAAATAGCGGATAATCCTGACCTGCTGCTATAACGCAATAGAGAGAATGTTATTTGTTTAGTTGGCTAACTTCTAGAGAGACTCATTTAAGCAAGAACCAGCATTAAACACATTGTGAGGGGACTTGTGTGAGGTGCCTCTCAAAGTCAGAAGCCACCCAAAAAGAGTTAATATCCATGCAATGGTGTTTAAGAAGGCAAGAATGGAGCTATGAAGGCTTTTCCTGTATTGTTTGAATGTTGCCATGGCAATCGTTGCCAGCAGAAGTTACATGTTTTCAATTCCCCAAAGCATCAAGCCAGCTTTCCCTCTCACCCTTTCTCCATCCGTGCCTGCGTGCCTTCATTCAAGCCATTGCCTCCTCTGTCCTCTCTCCTATCCTCACTTCTCTCAACGTATCCCCCATTAATAACAAACGTGTCCCTACCCCAAGGGGTCACTTGTGGGAGAAAGTAATTCAGGCATATAGTACTCTATCCATTTTCCTGTTTCCCCCCTTCTGTTTATGTATTAAAGATCCAATTAGACTGAAGCTGTGGATAGAAGCAGGGTTGGAGCTCTCCCTTGTTGGTAGGACACAGAACATATTATAATGGTTGGTGTTGTGGTGATATGTTAATTGGATCGCTCCAGGCAAGTGCAGAGCAGCCGTCTCTGACAATTAGAAAGAACAATGGCTTTACTATGAAGCAGCCCCCTCTCTGAATCAGTGCAGGGATTAGCATGCATTGCAAGTCTCTAGAAGGTTCCTGTATACCCACGACAGATCTGCAGTTAGAAATGCATCCTGTCTCTTTAAGCGAGAATGCTTGCTTCTGTCTTTCACTTAGCTTATTGTCCTGGCATGGGACAAGAAGTGAGGGTAGATCTGGCTAGGTGAGCTGCAGAGGGAACCCTATCCTGTTGGAGACCTAACCCATCGGATGTATCGTGAGGATATTAGCACGGTCTCTTTGCTGCTTAATGCACGTGGCTGGTGAATTGTGAAATGGGTCTCATTAGAGCCTTTCATATCCTGGCATGTGCCAAAGTGCGTTGCCGGCACAGCGCCATCACTTTGGGTTCAGCCCTGCTGCTCTTCACAGCAGCCAAGAAGGGACAGAGGCTCTGTCTGTATTAAAGGCTTCGGTCCCATCACTCTCTGTCTACTGTTCATTGTAAGGCTCCTGTGGCCCTTTCAGCCCAGCCAGGGATGAGGCATAGCACATCCCTTAGGTGTTTATGGAGAAGAAATGTGAAAGATTCTAAGAATCACTGTATAGTTTAAGGCAGTCATTGGAGGCTGCTACGTACACAATGATTTTCCCAGGATGACTTTGGAATTGTACTTGTCTTGTTTTAGTTTGGTTGTTTTCTTGTTTTTTGTTTGTTTTTTTTTGTTTGGTTTGTTTGTTTGTTTGTTTGTTTCTGCAAATATTTTCAGATACCTGAAAGAAAGGATGGGTAGACTGCCAACGAAGTCACCAGGGACCATTGTGTTATTAGATACAAAGACACTCTTTGCTTTCCCTCACTAGCTTGGCATACTAAGGATTTTGGAATGAAACTATATCTCCCAGAATATAGCCCCATTTGTATTATCAGCTACCATACATTGAATATTTTGTATCTCAGGTGTTTGGTGTTAATTAAAATACAACAGTATTCTAAAAGGTCCATAATATAAAGGCATAAATAAATCTCAGAACCAATTTTGGATAAGCCTCATGTTACTGGTTCAGCACACTCCTCATCCTTCTTAACCCCAAATTTCTCAACTATAATATGAGAATAATTATAGTACCAGTAATGAGGATATAATTGAAAATACACATTAAATGCATATATCAGAGTTCTTTTCTATTTCTAAATATTTGATAAAGGAAACTTCTCCTGCTGCCCCCTTTTTTCTTATATACAGGGTATCATTATATAGTGCTAGAGGGATTAGAACTGGATGCATAGATGATTCTGAACTCTAACCAGCAGTGAGGTGATCTTCCTGCATCTTCTTCCCAAGTGGTAAGACTGCAGGCATGAACACAATGCCTCCCAAATTATGTTTTCTTACAATACTGTGAAATAAACATGACACTTTTGTCCAGAGAAGAAAAGGAGCATAAGAAAAGTGACTGATTGTTTTTTAATGACAAAGAAAATTGCATTTTCAGAAATTGGGTTTCTGAATTTAGGATGATATAATTCGAGATTTTTTCTTTTGTAACTTTGTAGTTTTCATAGCAAAATTTATAGGACCAATGGCTTTGTTGCCTTCATTTTGAACATATGACTTTTGTTCATACATTTTAGACTTTCTATGACACTGATGAACCGTGTGTTTCTTATCAGCAATTAGCTAGTCAGGAAATAAAAGAGGAAAAATAGCTATGAAGAACAGAAACAAAAATAAACCGAATGTCCTACAAGCATATGAAAGTCATGCATAGTCTAACCCAGATGTTCACAACTCTACAGGGACTTCAGTTCTTTTTAGTTAGTCTTCCCACATGCACCATTCTCATCTGGGTGAATTTGCTTTCCATTTTTTGAACCATTCATTAAAAGATCTACCTGTGTGCCCTATCATTCACAGTCATCTCAAGGTATTCACTGGCTAGCACAGCCCTGCTGTAGTAATTATTTAATCACAAATTGGGATGTGTGCCCCATCTTTAATCATTCAGTTCTACTTTCCTACCAATAACCCCAAAATATGACTTACCATATTCTGCCTAGGCTGCTCTTAACTTCAATTGGCTAGCCCTCATGGCCATGTTTCTACTACTCACCTACTCTATGGCTTCTTCTCATCTCTCCTACTTCTTTTCCTCGTAGTCCTCCTCAGACCCCAAGCTAGGGAACTGAAAACTCCACCTAACTTTGTTCTGCCCAGCTATAGCCTGTCCACATCTTTATTCAACCAATAATTTTAAATTAAGGAGCAAGGTCACATAGCATCACCTGGTATTGGTGTATAAGAGGATTTTCTGGTCCCTGAGTCAAAAATGGGCAGTATTTAGCATTACAGCACATAGCAACAGACCAAGATTCAACAATTCCCCTTTAGTTTAAATAAAAAGGCTCTTTCCTTATAAAAAATATGCCATATTATCCATGGGCTGCACTTAAATTCAATTTATTTAACTCCCAGGCTGAATATGGCAAGTTATATCTCATGGTTATTGGCAGAGAAGTAGACATAATAGCATGGAGAGTAGATATCTGCCCAGCACTAATGCATAAGGCTTATCATAAATTTAAGAGTTTTGTGTCTCTTATCTGGGAACTGAATGATCAAAGGTTGGGTTAGAAACCCTAGATTTATATTCAATAATTCCTACAGCACAACTTGTGTGCCCTCACAAATTAGTGCTGGCTTGAAAGGAATAGAATTAAAAATCAAGGACATACCTCACGTCAAATTAAGTACTAATAATAGGTGCAAGAGAGTAAATATAGGAAATTTTAAGTATCACGTTTTGTATACTGAAGAGAAAAACCATCATTTATATCTACATTATATCCAGTAGTTAGAAGGAGATTATACACTGGGACTTCATACTCTGACTTACTCACACTCTACCTTACTAGAGATGTTAGTTATGCTGGTATTTATCTGTGATGCTATCTCTTACATATATATTGAAACTTACTAGCTATCTCAGGAATTGAAAATCATCTGCGCCCATCAGTTTTGAAGAACCATTTCATCTACATTGATGTTTCCTTTGCACTGTTCCTCTCACTCTTATGAGTAGAAATATATTTGGGGAAAATGCCAGGTTATTTGGAAAATGAGGAAATTAAAGCTGGAACAAAAGATCACTGGAAATGTCCTTTAAATCTCAAACACCTATACTCCTGGTCACCTGCATTGGCCATGCTTCTCTCAGCTTTGATTTAATGTAATTTGCCAGTTTGTAGAGTTGTGACACTCACTTGTCCTCTCCATGAAGTCTCCATTTTCCTTACCCTGGCTTGATATTCCAAATAACATGTCAGTTTTCTTTGACTCTCCAGTGACTGAGAAGAGGGAACTATATTTACATTCGAATATCTGTTTACCAGTTCCTCTGAAAGCAAGGGGTTGCTTATCACGTTAAAAGACAGAAACATTACTTTTTGTAGTCTTGCATTTTGTTCAGAGGGGAAAAAAAGGAGGGATTACTTTTTGTAGTTGAATTCCATACTGAGAACACTATGGTACAATGATATGATTAGAATTGATCAACAAACAAAATTTTTATGCTTCTTTAAAAGGTTCTCAGACAGTCAAAAAATACGAGATAGATTCTTCCTATTGTAGAAAAATAAAGATTGCCATTTTGTCACCCGTCTTAAAGTTGCCATGCCAATGGATTATTATATGTGATTTATGCCCATGTGTCTTTAGAACAGCAGCAATACTGCTAAAAAGAAAATCAATAATATATTCTAATTATTAAGTAATTATGAAGTGCATTGTAAATGCTTTGTCTTCTATAAACATTGAGACTCCAGATAAATAAGATCATAGTTTTCAAAGGACATGAAAGGGAAGGTTAGGTAGTCTCAGTCACTTATTCATACCATAGTGCCAATAAATATCAAATATGACTTCTTGCATACAGTCAACCCTGATGAATTCTCTTCTAGCTGCTTTGTTCTAATATGGAATTACTTACCAAATATACTGTAACTTGGGAGCTGGAGAGATGACTTGAGATTAATAGCACTGGGTGCTCTTGCAGAGGACCTGGGTCCAATCCCCAAGCTCAATATGACAACTCACAACCATCTGTAACTCCAGTCTTATGGAATCAACACCATCTTATGGCTTAGAGTGCATTAGTCACCCATGTAGTACACAGATAATCATATCAGCAAACACTTAGACACATTTAATAATAAAATAAATTTCAAAAATACATTGTCATTTGATTCCTCCAGGCTTAAATCAAGATACCAAAATTAAAAAAAAAAATGGTAACCATTTTATTTGTCCTTATCTTTTCATTGTTATTATTTTATTTTATTTTATTTTATTTTATTTTATGGACATTTTGAGCTTTGACTGTTTGTTACAGTGCTTTGCAGTATCTGGTTTCTCAACAGCTCTGGCTATTCAGAAGTAATGAGTGTGCTACACTGCTTTAAACATACTGACCACTGAAAATGAGATGACTACACCTGAATCCCAAGAATCTTGCAGGAATCCCAATTATTCGTCTTCCCCTACTAAGAGTGAATAAAACTTCATACTCCTGTGATTATGGACAACTAAGCTTCTAAATTCTGCACAGATACTAATTAGTACTAATTTGTATCTGTTCTCTCTTTCATGAAGTTAAAAGGGTTCTGTGCGCTCCTCCCTTGAGCATCTACGGACAGTTGATTGTTCTGGTGGAGGGTAGGCAGTTAGTTTTAAGGATGTGTAGGTCTACCAGTCTCCAGTGGATGTTCCATACTCAGGAGCATAGGGAGAGCAAAACCAAAGTACTGAAATTATTAAATTAAATTATTAAATTAAATAAAAATAAAAGACATGAAGTTGAAAGGGTAAAGAGTGAGAGGGTCTGTGAGGAGTTAAGGTGAATGTGATTAAAATGCATTACATTTTAAATGAGATTTAATCAATTTATTTTACATACATGAGTGCCTGCCTCCCTATGAATGGATTGTGTAAATGTGCCTGTGCATGAGCATGTGCTGTGCATGTGCATGTGTGTGTGTGTGAGTGTGTCTGTGTGTGTGTGTATGTGTGAACCATGTGTGTATGTGCTGCCTGCAGAGATTAGAAGAGGGTGTCAGATTCTTCAGACTAGAGTAACAAATGGTGGTGAGCCACTATATAGGTGCTGAAAATTGAATCCAGGCCCTCTGCAAGAGCAAGTGGTTGTAAACAAATAGATAACACTACAGCCTATGAAATTATTACACAATTAATAAAACATTTTCAGCACTCTGAAGGAACTATGTGATGATAATGCTAGTCAGAAACCTAGTAGCACAAATATCTCAAGTATTTTTTGTATTGGCTGATTAGTGTACACCCTCCTTTGTGCAAAGGAAGAGGGTATATACTTCTTAAAAGGTCTTAAGGAATAGTAGTCCTTTCCCACTTGGATGGTACATGAGAGAGGCACGAAGCACCAGGTTACTGTTTTTACAAAAACAGTACTAAATGAAGTTACCATTCTCAGCTACCTAAAAGCTGAACCAGATGGAAGCAACGCTTTCAATCAGCCCAGACTCCTCTAGGGTATCACTCTCTATTTTGCCTAAGATGCAGACACTGCAACAGCAGGGGAGATAGGCTCAGCATGGTAGGACTGCAGGATCTAAGGACACAAACACTTGCTCACTTACATACACACACAACCTGGTTCCCATGCCTTTATCTCAGTGTCCTAAATTCCCCATGTCTTCTGAAGACATATGCCACTTCATCTTCCTCTGCTATTCAAAATTCAAGAGAAAAGACTGCACATTGAGGCCATAGGCTATGGATTTAGGTCATGGTGTGACAGTACGCAATTATTCTCATTCCCTACTATATATCTGACCCAAAAAGCCCCTCTGCAAAGGATATAAAGTGAGTGTAATATCAGTTTGGCTTTTGATTCCCAATTCTAAAGGTTTTAAAACAGATGGGAGCGGCTTACTGCGGCTGCTCACTTTTCTATGCTATCTGAAACATTGCTTCCTGTCCCTTCAGGCAGGCAAGCCAGAATCGAATCGTGCTTCCTGTTGGCTGTAGAATATGCCCCCTTCCTATCCTGATTTGAGCATTTAGCACTTATCAGGGCCAGATAACTATAATCACCCCTTGATTTGGCCTTCTCCTCCCAGTTATTTATCTTCCAAGAGCACTGCTTTTGTGCTGAGCTCCTACTAGCTAACTCTCACTTGTGAAATAGATTCCAGACCCTGTAACCTGGCGTTCTTCCAAAAACCTTTGTATCTCAGCTCTTCTTCCTTCAAACAATCTAGTAAGTATTCTTGGCTGTGGTCTAATGCCTATGTCCTGGTTTGTGTGTTCTGTTCTACTGCAGGCTCATTAGTTGTGTCTCCTCATAAAATATGAGGGCTTACTGAGCCCAGCCCTTGAGCCTAATTTCTTGGTACTCACTATCATCCAGTCATATATAATTATGAATAGAATTACATATGTAACATGTATCCATATGATATATATGTCTTATCTGCTTCACAATACAAAAATAAATTCTGTTCTGCTTGTAACTACTGATCTTAAAATAAGTGTTCTAACGAGCCAGAGGGCTGGCTCAGTGATTAAGAGCCATGTCTGCCCTTATACTAGTCCCCATTTCCTTTCCATCACCTATATGGTGATTCCTAACCCTCTAAATCTTCAGTTCCTGGAGATCTAATGGCCTTTTCAAAACTCTGTAAACACCAGGTACACAAAATGTGCATACACACACACACAACATACACACACACACATACACACACACACATGCAATATGTTCATATATGTAATATAATATAAATAAAGTTGAAAAAATTAAATTAAAATGCAAGCATTGTTTTGGCTTTTATTAGCTTTTCTTTAATTTTTTTAAAAAGAGAATCTAATTAGAACCATGCAATTTTGTTTTATGTGGGGTAACCACACAAGGGTGTGCCACCTCAGAACTAAAATCAACTCTGTGGAGAAGTTTACTTAGACCCTGTTTTTAAGAGGAGGCATGCAAACATCAGAAATTCAAACAGCAGCAGTATCAACACTACAATATTCTACAGCCATTGACCAAGCCAGAATCTAATGCTTACTAGTCAAAAGAAGGTGTGTTGAATGATCTGGTGTGATGTGTTCTTTAGAAGTCAATGTCTTTTGTTGTTCTGAAGTTGTGGCTGGGCTTACCAAAGGAACTGCTCACTTATGCAGGGTGATTTTTCCTTTAACTGTTCTTTTCGTTAGTGTTAAAGATGGAGTTGTAAGACTTAGTATTTTCAAAATTCTGCCTGTGTATATTACTCTGGTATAACACAGTGATTCTTGGTAAAGCTCACCCCCGCCCCTCCCAAAAAAAGAGGGCAGACGAAATTCATAGTAACAAGTAGAAGAAAAATCTCAGAATGTTTTCTGTTTCCTATGATATTAAACACATTAAAAGATTGGCCTTTTCCCCAACTCTATCGAGTAATTTTTGACAGTAAATAATACATATTCTTTAAATTTTTCACCAAGTGTTATTACTTGGCTGAATAAATATCAGAAGCTGATGAGGAGCAGGAGCCACGTCTAACAGTCCCTTCCTTATTGAAACTGTTGAACAGCTATTTGTGAGTAAAACAGGAAGCGTGAGCTTATTTCTCCCAAGCTTCCCTAGTAGCCTGGCTATGGCAGCCATTTCCTGTTGCTGAATGTTGTTGTCAAATGGAGCTCTGAGTGTTGCTACTGGCTGCCCACAAGACTCTAAGCAAGTTGCTATTCTTTTTTTTTTTTTTTGAGCCTTTTGTTTCTGTAAAATGAGGAATTTGATTCAGAGTATTGCTCTCCAATATTCCCTTTAGCTCTCTCAGAGTCAGAGGCATTTCATAGACCTATTTGTAGATAATAGGTCTATCATTGCCATGGAGAATGGAAATACATTTTCTTGCTCACCTTCTCGTAAATTCCAGATGGCTTATTTCTTTTCTTTACATCTTCTGGCCTTTCCCCTGTCCCTCTTTCTATCATGCTTATAAAATATATTCATTTCCTTTTCTGTCTGTGTGGCTAAGTCTTTGTCCATTTCACAGTTGCCTTTTTTGTGTGTGTTTGTGCATGTGAGGCTATTCCGCAGGGTAAGCACTTAATTTCAGACTTGCTTCCACTAATTAACTACGAAATTAAGTAGGTGAATTCATTGATTCGGCACTTGGTTTGATGTTTATATTAACTCATTAAAAGGGAAGCCCTGGAAGTGGCCAGAGGCTTGACGGGAATTCCCTCACTTGCTATGCCCCTGAACACTCCTCTGACTTCCCACACTGCATATCTAACTTGCTATTTCTCAGAAATATTCATGTGTCTGGGGAGCAGCCAAATGAGCAAGCTGCATCCTCCAGGAACTGCACCCTTTGTGACCACAAAAACAATCATTCCTTACTCGGTTCCTACCCAGGCTTTCTGAACAGAACTCCACTGTTATTTCTGATACCCCTGAAGACTTCTCAGTGGATATAAAGAGATTAAAGTGATAGGCTTTCAATATTAGATTCTCAGACCACAGCCTCTGTCCTCATACCCACACCTCATGGAGAAATAGGGCTACATACCTAGATGAAATTTTCTCCTTGTTTTTATTAGCATGAATGTAGATGAAGAACAGTCAGAGGCTGCGGATGATACATCAAAGCCTTCGCCTTCTTTTATTTTCTGGAGAAATTAATATTTTTTTCTAATGATTTTTAAATTTTTTTTTCTAATGATCCCATCTCATGGCTTTGTCCTTTGGTTTGGGAAAGAGAAATCATCACAAATGTGCCAACCGTGACTAGGCAAGGTACAATCATGTTTTCACAGTTGAGGGCATTTTTTTTCATTTATATAAAGATCTATGGCTTCTTTCAATTCCCTACAAATACTATTTAAATCACAAAACATGTTTTGTGGTAAGAGGATGTGTGATAATGGAGCATTGATCATTTTAAAGAGGCCTTTCTGTAGAACCTATTCAAGCATTCAGTGACATGTCTAAAATAGCTTGGCAAAAAAAGACAAGTGTTGTAATATATACATGTGCTAATATTTCTTATACCTCTTACATGTTATTCTCAAGTTAAAATACATCAAATGCAATTATCCTAAGACAGCTTCCTTCCCATTACTGAATTATTGCGCTGAGATACGTTGACCTCATTTTCCAATCATCACACCAATAATCTCTGTCAATCACTTCCCTTCTGGCGCTCCATGCATAAATCTATCCAGGTGTTTTCCACACATTTTAATAGTTACTTAACTTTATTATCTGTCTTCCCCCAGGATTCTGTGCTCTGCATACATATAAAGTCAAACATATTCTTCCATGTGAATCTCTTTGGTGGGTAGTAGTTGTTCAATACACCTTTTATGAATCTGAAAAAAATGTAAATATTTGTGCAAGAAGATTCTCCCTTCAAAGTGACTTGTGTTTGAAACTTTAAACCAATAAATAAATAAATAAATAAAAAAGAATTTTGATTTATTGTTCAAAAATAATATGTTTTTTTCAGTTTTAATTCACTAACAGCTACATAGTCAAGGGATCTTTTTCATTCATTCATTCATTCATTCATTCATTATTTCTCTCTTTTTTTTCTTTCTTTGGGGCTCTTACTTCTGAAAAATGTAATAAAATTTATACAAGTTTTGCTTTTTCTATTTCATATATTTAATTTGTCAGTTATTTCATATGCTGCCAAGACCCCTGTCTATGAATCTTGCTTCTAGGCTTAGTAATTTTAGAATGGTTTTTCATGGAGTCTCCACAGATTTAGAAGTCAGTTATACCTTTCATAAGTATTTGATTCGTATGTTTGATACAGCTTTAAAACAAAAAGTTGGACTGCATTTTGTTCTCATCATAAAAACCATATTATTCTTTGAGTACTTAGGGTTAAAGCTTCTGTATTTCATACTTGTGGAAAAGTTTGATTTTTTAAAAAGTTATTTTAGGTTACAGCAAAAAGCATTTATCATTATCATAAAATGACCATCAAATAATTCTTTCCTCAAAAAAGTCTTAAAATATTTTCTCATTTTTTACTGCATGCTCATGTACCTTCTACTCAAGGCCAGTCTTTTAGCTGTTATATTGCAGAGTATCCTTGCTTAGTTCCTATGCAATGTAAATACACTTCCTTGTATTAGGCAGCTATGAATTGATGTGTCATGCAGACACCTCCCGTGATATTTTACAGCACTGAACTTTAGATAAAGCATTCTAGAACAGGGGAGAATGCTAGTTCAGTTATAATCATATAATGGTGGGATGAGTGGGAGAGGATACAAGTTCTCGGCTCATGTCAGCTCACAGTGCTTCTTATTTTCTGATGCCATAGAATGTGATAGAATATGATGTTACTATAAGTTCCATAGTTCTAGCTTATGGTGATATAATGGATTGATTCACGTCCACTGCGTTCCTGTCATCTGTGAAATCTAACGTCACTGATACTCATATGCTATTAACATTGATAAATGAGAGTCTACAGCTGGAGCTGACACAGTAAATGACAAGGGTATCATTCTACCATGGAAGGTTTAGCTGTGAGCAGGAAACTTCCGGGGCTTCATGTAGCAAGAATAGTCCAGAGCTTGCTTACAGGCATGCCAACTATTTCATGATATCTGGATAGACAGAATTTCAAGATACTTGCATATTTTAGTTCCCCACAAGTAGTTAAATGGTTGCTGTATGGTCTGCTTACCACTATAAAATACTCATAACTTTAAAACTGTCCCTCCTTAGTAAGATGAAAAATTCAACTTTCATTCTCCCCTTTTGGGTCTAGTGATTGAGGGACTTTAACCCAGCTGTAGTTTTCCCTGTGTCTTATGAAATGTTTTTCTACCATTACTCCCTTCTTTGGAGTTCTTAAAAGAATATAGGGCTAGGGATTGGTTTGGTAAGCAAAGTACATGCCAGGAAAGGACAAGAACCTGAATGTGATCTGAACACCTAAAAAAAGTTGAGCCAATGGTATCTATATCCTTGGCACGAGAAGATGGAGACTGGATGAACCTAAGAGCACTCTGCCTTGAAGTTTTTCTGATTTTGGTGAGTTCCAGGCTCAATGGAAGTTCAAACCTGAACTGTTTCTAAAAAAATATAGAGAAGAATACTTGAAGAAATCCCCAGAAACAGATTTCTAGTGTGCAATCATGTGCACACACACTCATACACAACACACACACACACACACAGAGAGAGAGAGAGAGAGAGAGAGAGGAGTGAGGTAAGCCACAAATTTTTAATACATGAAGTCCTTCAATTTGTTTATTTTTTTAATTTTAAGTAATTTTATATGAACAAATTTATATAATAAGGCATTTGGTGTGATTAAGCTTTTTAAAATTTGATATTTTTGTTTATTTACATTTCAGATGTTATCCCTTTTCCCATTCCCATGCCTAGAATTCCCCTATCCTATCCCTCCTTCTCCTGCTTCTATGAGGGTGTGCCCCCACCAACTCACCTCTCTTACCTCACTTTCTTCAAATTACCCCACTGGGGCAGCCAGCCTTCATGTGGTGTGGATCTCCCCTCCCACTTATGCCCAACAAGGCCATCCTCCCCTACATATACAGCTGGAGCCATGGGTACCTCCCTATATGCTCCCAGGCTGGTGGTTTAGATCCTGGGAGCTCCTATTTTTGCTCTCCCCATGGGCCACAAATCCCTTCAGCTCCTTTAGTCTTCTCTCTAACTCCTCCATTGGGAACCCCATGATCAGTTCAATGGTTAGCTGCCAGCATCTGCCTCTGTATATGTAAGGCTCTGGCAGAGCCTCTAAGGAGACAGCTATATCAGAATCCTGTCAGCATGCACTTCCTGGCATCCACAACAGTGTCTGCCTTTGGTAACTGCTTATGATCTACTAGAAGAGAAGGTAGTGCTGGTTCTGGAATGGCAGGAGAGTTGCGTTTCTTGTACAGGATGTATGTCCTGACCTCTTTGTGGGGGAGATGATCTTTCCCACAGTAGTTGTATGTCAGATATCTTATATATTAGATATTTACATTGTAATACAAAAGAGTAGTAAAATTAGAGTTAGCATGTAGTAATGGAAATAATTTTATATTTGGTGGTCATCAGACATGAGAAACAGTTTTAAAAGGTTGCAGCATGAGGAAAGTTGAAAACCACTATGATGCTACATCAGCTGAACAAAGATTTATGTTGACTAATTGCTGTTGCTTTTCAACTTTTTGAATATCACTAATATTTTTAAATTTCAACTTTTTTATTAAAACAATCCTTTTTAAATTTCACAAGCTAAGATTGTATCTAAAATACAGAGCTTTTTAAGGACCAAGATTAGTTTCTTTCTTCAGAGAGTAAAAGCTACTCCAAAATTTGTAAGGTAAGATAGACAGATTCTGCTTCTAAGTTATGTTTTCAAAATCTTCACAAGGGAGCCTGAATAATGTACAGGCTATGATGAGTATTATGGAATTAAATAGCTCCTCTATTAAATAAGGTCCCAAACTGTCATGAGTTAAAGTTGTATTTTTAGCTGCTCTTTGAAAATTATTTGTGGCTAATTTCTTTCCCAGTGCCAGTTTGATGTACAAATTCTAAAAATATCTATAAGTGTCATTCCTTTTTTAAATATAAAGAATAAATGCCCATATGTCTATAGTTTCAATAATTACCAATTTTTCCATTTAAATGTTTTACACATTCAGAGAAAATTAATTTCAAGAAGAACATTGAAGTACTTTGTAGTCTTATGTATTTTTCATTTTTCTCATTGTTATGATCTAACAGGAATCCATTTAAGGAAAAAGTAATTATTTGTCTTACAGGTAAAGAAAGATACCATTTAGCATATAGTATGTAAGATACAACAGGAATAAGTGATGGTTGGTCACATTGTGCCTACAGTCAGGAAGCAGAAAACAGCCAGGAAGCAAGTCTAGACCCTTGTCTCATGACTCATTTTCTCTATCCAAGTTCTACCTTTTAAAGGTTCTACATCCTTTCAAAATGACACTCAAATAAAACAAGGGCCCAAGTACCTGAGTCTATGTAGGAATATTTCATATTTGAACCCTAGTATTATATATGTATGAAGCCCTGTCTGAAACCATGTGCAGTAAACTCCCAATATTAGAAAGAATTTTCTCTGTAGCCAATTCTTCAGTTTAGTAGATATCATGATGGTGTTTGAATAATGTTGGTCTAGAATAAAAGGACCATGACACAAATTGGTCTGATTTTGTATCTCAGACTGAATCTCTTGTCTGGTAATGGTCAATAACGTTAGTTGTTAATTGTAACATGAAACAAAACAAAAGTATACACTGGAGAATTTCTCATGGCAGTAACAAAATAGAGGGAAAAAATGTGTTTTAAAGATTTTGCCACTTCAAAAGATAGTGCTTAAAGTCCTGATTGTATTGGAAACAAGATACTGTTACTCTTTCTTGTGCTATGAGGAAATGTGCCGAGACAAAGGTAGAAGGGAATCTTTCACTTAAGAGCTCTTTGACATTTTCATAAAGATTGAATGAATATCCCCCTTTTCATTTATTACTGCAATGCTGTCTATATACACTTTCATCTTCAGAAGAAAGGAAAACATGGAAAGAATAAAGGTTTGAGATAGGAAGCCTATGAAGCAGAAAGCCAGTGACTGCGAAATGTTAGATACATTCCTATGGAGAGGAGTGAGCCTATCATGCTGTGTTGTATGAGACGTATTATGATGTTCATCATGGCTCATTCATTCTCTCTCTCTCTCTCTCTCTCTCTCTCTCTCTCTCTCTCTCTCTCTTCCTTTATTTCCAGTCTACACGTCTACATTTATTTACAGCAATTGGTCCTGAAGATTCAGACTCGAGCACGACCAATATACTATCAGTTTGCACATACGAGGCCTCTAGAAGTGCCTGTTAACCAGTTCACTTAAACAGGTGTTTCATGAAAATATGACGAGACTCATTCACTGAAGGACCTCTTACACATGGAAAAAGTCCTACTGCTTACTTTGATCAGAGTCCAGTTAATTGGCGAGGCTCAATTGATCTTTTATTAGAAGTTAAGATTACCTATGACACCAAAAGTATTAACTTTATCATATTTCTTTCCTAAAGGCAAATTACTCTTTTCAAATAACAACAAAACTACTGCTCAAAATTCTTAGTCACCTAATCCTTACCATCTTCAGGGAAAGTACCTGATTAATATAATTGATATATGATGGAAATATTTTATGCCACTAAAGACCGGAAAAGGCCGACACCTGATTTAGAACAAGACATTGACAGAAAGAATGATAGAACTGTTAATATGTGTATGAATACATGTGCATGTGTGTGTGTGTGTGTGTGTGTGTGTGTGTGTGTGCTCTGAAATGCAAAAGTCCATGAGTAGTACAGCTAGGACCAACTTGAACTAAGTATTGTCATTATCACTGACCAACTAAACTCCAATATTCTTGATAGAAGCAATTGTCTAATTTTCTCACTTCATATTATGGTAAGTAATCCTGATGTTGATGATTGTTGCCTTAAGCTTTTCATAATAAACCCACAAATAATAACAAGTTTAATATGCTTTCACTTTTTTCATTCATATTACAATAATCCCATCTTCAGTACAGTTATGAATTCTCATGGTACTTTGAGATGTTTTGGAATACAAGTTGACTGTAGCTGTCTATTTCCCTCTCTTCCTCCTCCACCTCTCCTTCCTCCTCTTCCTCTTCTTCTTTTTATTCTTATTCTAGTGGGACACATTGATAAACTCTTCTTTCTACTGGAATATATTAACCATTATATGAATGCAGAAATGGGCCTACTGTAGATGTTTAAAATCTGTCAAATTCTTTCTTCTCATCCTGTAAACAAAACGATTATGTTTAGGTATGCCATTACTCTTGCAGCAACTCAAATAATCATGAATTGAGCAGACTCCTAGTAGGAGGATTTTAATGATTTATTTATGTATGCATCTAATCCTTCCATCAGATGTCGACAGCATACTCCTATGCCTGAGCTGAATTTTATTCATGTGTGGACTTTTTGCCAGGCTCTTAATTCTGCTGCCCGGATTTTAATTCCTGACAACACAGCTGTGTCAAGTGGCAATGTTAGTGCTGTAAGGAGTTGAATTTCGTAGAAATATTTAATACCTGCTGTGTCTATCCTCCAGAATAAAAGACAATCCAGTCTTTTAAATCAGTCGAACTTCAGTGGAAATAATATTTTAAATTTTCTGTACTTGTTTTTATATTTAAAACTTGCCAACCATGCCCAATAATGCTTCTTAAATTAAATATTAATTAACATACAAAATGGCCCTAATTGTGCCACTTAATACATATATACCATTGTATATTTTGCTCATATCTTACTTCCATTCAACATACTTCATCATTTCTCTCTGCTACCTGCTGGTCTCCTTCCCTCCTAGTGTACTTTTTAATCAGAGACATTGAGTTTGCAGAAGAGATAACAGGATTGTTAGGTTATGGAGGATTTAGAAAGCAGTGCAGAATTAAAGCCCCTTTAAAAATGTTTAAAGCCGAGATAGGCTCTTGAAAAATTAAGTTTCCCAACATTATGTGTATTCTCAAAGCACATTTAAATTACTTCTACAGCTGCAATAATAAAATGAAATGAGAAAGTACCAACATGAAATACATAAGGCAGAGTTAAAAGGGCAAAGTAATGAGATCAATCATGCCAAGAGGATAATGAAAGACAGAACTACCAAGCCTACTCCAGGGAAAGGGACACTGATGGGAGAAGATATTTATAGCACAATGAAGAAATGTTGATGGAACTTTGCATGAAGTGCTATGGGAAGACAAAATGAGAAAACATTAATTATGCTGTGTATAAAGGGGGTTCAAAAGACAAGAGGAATGTATTTTAATCTGTGTTGCCTTGAGAGCAACAGAGGTCCCAGTAGAACAAAACCTACTTGAACCTTCCCATTTAATTGTGAAGTATGAAATGCTGATTTTTGCCATCAAGTTTGGCATTGAGAAACAAGACAAAACAATGTGTTTCTCTATTTTGAGAAGTAGCCTACTATTCATGTCATAGATGTGGAAACGCGTAGTCCATGTCTGCTGCGAATTTATAAGTTTACAAAGGGAAGAGCAGGGAGGAGAAACTGGGGACATGAAAAAAGGCATGAGAATTGTCCCACTCTTCCGCAGGACTGGGTGGAAAGTGAGAGCAGGCTATCTCAAATATCAAGCATGATTTATCCTAATGAGGAAATTTCTCTTCTTGGCAACTTTTCCCAGGGTAAGTACTGAGTGGACACATACACACACACACACACACACACACACACCTTTACGGCTTTAAGAATATACGTCTTCTTTCTATGTTGAAACTATGAGAATTCTACCTGAGAATATATGGATTCCTCTGTAGCCCTCATTGTTCCTCATTGCATTGCATATGAAGGAAGTGGAATGAGTGAGTGGGGAGCATGTGTCTTAAAGAATTTAAAGATTTCAACAAGTTTTTTTAAGGCACATTCAACACTTTTTTAAAAATCATAAGTAGAATTAAAATAGTTTTCAATTTGGGTATATGAAAAATCTGCATCCAGCATGATGACTTTTAAAAATATGTTTTCAGCAAGTAACTACCGTTGCAGTGTTGTGGTTTCTGTGCACTTGAGGTTTTCTCCCCATCCCCCAATCCCAAGAGAGGAGAGGGAAACCTGGTATTGATAAGAACATAGTAATCATTGTTTCTAAATACTGGCTTTTTCTGTTAATTGCTAATATTCAATGATAATTTAGTTAGTGCCAATGACAGTTATATGTTCCTCATATATAGCTATTGGAAGAACAATAAGCTATAAAGATATATACTTATAAAAGACGGTAGTTACAGCAAAACGTAGGAGGTCGTTTGTCCCCAGGAATAAAACAGTAGTGGTGTGGCGAGGGTACTTATTATAAGAATAAATTAAATCCCTCATACACATAACGCTTGTCAACCAATGATGGTTTTCTTCCTTTCCCACTGCCTCCCTTCCTCCCTCTCACTTTTCCTCCCTCTCTTCCTTGCTTCCTTCCTTCCATCCTTCCATCCTTTTATTCTTTCTTCCTTGCTTCATTGCTTCCTTCTATCCTTCCTTCCTTCCTTCCTTCCTTCCTTCCTTCCTTCCTTCCTTCCTTCCTTCCTCTTCCTCTCATTCTTTCCTTCCTTTTTAAAAGTAGTCTCCATATATGACCTTACTTAATTAGCCAAAGTTGACCTCAAATTTATAATTTTTTAGCTCCCAAGGACTAGGAATATAACCTTGTTCTACCACTGTGGAATATCAGGGTCATTCTTTGGTTTAGTCCACATTCTGTCTAGTTTGATCCTCGCTTGATTACTGTTGCCTCTAAAGAAACATGTCTCATGTCCGACAGCAGGACAAAAAGCCTAATTTAGAAGACAGAACCTTGAGGAAGCATAGCACATTGGCATTCATATTCGTCCTCCCAGAATTTTGTCTTTATGCAGACATGGTCCTTGAAAATTCATTTCTACATAATCTTCCTGCAAATCCACATTTATGTGTTAGTCTATGGAGGAATGCCTGATGTTTCCTTCTCATCTATAGTGAAAAGTAATCAAGCACAATGAATTAACTTTTCTTCTAATAGAGCAGAGAGCCCAGCTAAATAGGCTACAGATTTCATTAATAAGAAAGGAAAATGTCTCAGTAGCAGCAGAATTTATTCTTATCTCTCGCTAATAACATTCTTCCCACCGTGTTTTCTTTTAAATTTTCCTGCACACTTAAAAAGCAATCATTTTATTTTATTTTGTTACTCATTGTGTACACATTGTGTAATTTGTCTTTCTTCTAATTTTCTTTTTGGAAGGGATAGGTCAGTTTGAAAATAAGAAGGCAGACAAATGGCAAAAGTTGGTATGAGTGGGTATATTCTTCTTGTATATTATTTTTCCTGGTAATTTTTTTGTAACAAATGATGTTCTCTGATGTTGGTCCCCACCCTCTGTGAAGAAAGCTCCTTGGATAGATTTCTTTTATTCTTACAGTCCTTTCATCTTTGTGCAGAGTAGGAGACTTTTCAGGTTGGGTATCTGAGAACACTGGCTGGGAGGCAGCTACTTTTTTCAGTTGTGGCTCCAAGATTTTACTCATAAGACCTGAGATTTTAAATAAGTCTACAAATTTCATTGGTCGTATCGTTTGTAAGATACATAAAAGTTTGAATCAATTTTGAGCTGAAGGATATTTTATGTGTCCCATGGTAAGGATCTGATGTAGTTTAGTTTTCTCATCACTTCCATCATCACCTTCCTATGGAGCTGGTTAATAATGATTCTTGTTATTCCTTACAATGATGTATTAGTCTAAGATGTATTGATTTGTTGACAATAAGACACTTGGTCTCTATAGGTATGGAACTCTTTTTGATCTCTACTTCATTAGGACATGAAATAAAGATCATGAAGCAATGACAAATTAGTTTGAGGATTCTACTTTTCCCCTCCTATTCAGAATATATTTACATTAAACTGAAATGTAATTTTTGACTTAATATAAATATAAATTAAAAATGAAGTAAAATATGACAAAGGTATTGAGGATTTTGTACTCGATAACTGATTACAAAATGTGACTTAGCATTTTCTCTATAGGAATATTTTTACTAAATTCTACTGAAATGATAAGAATACATGAAGGACATCTATGAAAAATTCTTTTTTTGTTTTTTTATTTTTGTGAGTTGAAAAAAGTTTTTATTTGCTTAGTATTCTCATTTCTCCAACCTATTTACACCTCTTGAAAATTTTATATTAAAGAAAAGACCATTTTATAGTCTACTGTTTTAGTGAAGTCTATAATACAGTACAAACTATGGTAACTATGCAGTCCAGATACCTCTACAGCTTAGTCAAAAGCAAACTAATATATAAAGGAAGTTATGTTATTCAACACAATATGCATGCTGCTATAATTATAGAGTTTAAATAATTGCCATTGCTCAACTATTATAATGGGAAAACTGAGATCCAATAGGATTCCAGGAACTGCAAAGTCTAGACAAAAGTTTTCTAAGGTAAAATTGATTTTTATTGCATAAAAACTACTATGTCTCATGCAAGTTAATAAGAAACTTGAAAATGAATTCCAGTTAGCTTTAAGACCAAGGGGTTGTTCAATCATTATACAAGTTTACTTGTGTGGATGTTTATGGAAGTCAAATATGAATTGAGATAATGTGATACATTTGCAAATGAAACATTTTCTTCATTATTTTAAAAGACATGAATACTGCTGTGCTCTTTGATAAAAATAGAATGTTTACATTACATTCTACAAGCTTTGAATGTGTGATTATACTAAAGATACACATGCTCTGTGGCTGCTCTTCCAGAGCCAAGTGTACCCAGTGATAGGTATCTCTGTTGTTTCTTGAAAAGTAATGGTATTTATATTCATGTAAGAAAGTTCATAGGGAAAAGTGTCTCTGGTTTATCTCACTATAGAGCAGTGACATGAGTGTGAACCATTTCTTTCTCAGCTATTCTGCATCTAATATGTTTTGTCTTTAGGATTTATTTATATGATTTTCAGAGACTATATAGTAAACAAAACAAAAACAAAAATAAGAAACAGAACAACAAGAAAACCCTCTGTCCTTTCGCAGTTAGTGGACCTATGCAGAAACAAACCTTCCCTCCCTAATCTCCCTTAATGTTTAACTGGCTAGAAATTTATACTTAAACAAATCATCAGGGAAAGGAATACAACAGCCATCATTGTTGAGTGAGGCGTTGCCCTTTCCTTCTTCATCAAAGCCTTTTTCTAAATACTTGGCAACATGCAAGAGAGTAGACTTGTACATAATACTGTAGTTTGTTGAGTAATTGGAGAGTATAGAGATGGGGATATCATTATTTTTATTCTTTAATACTATATCACACTTGACATATAGTAAATGATGTATGCCTTTGTGGCTTTGTATTTAATATAAAATAAATTACTTATGGTCTTATATTTATGGAAAAGGGAAGGGAAAGAAGAATGATAGGAGGGAAAGTCACACACACACACACTCACAGAGAGAGAAAGAGAGAGAGGGGGAGGGAGGGAGGGGGAGGGAGGGAGGGAAGGAGAGAGAGAAGAGAGAGAGAGAGAGAATGAGAAATTTTAGACAGTAGATATTTCTGATTTTTTTTGTCAAGTCTAGATAGCACAGAATGAACATATCAATAGACCAAGCATTTGAATTACATTGTGAGAAACTAATTAAAATTGTGTGGTCAGTGCTTCTTTCTTGGCATGATGCCAACTTATTTCAGTAATGTATTAAATAGCCCTTTGAAATACAGGAGCCAAAAAAACAATGTCCTTTGGAACTAACACTTTTCAAGAGTTTCCAAATTAATGGAAAGTGCCTGCACTAATGAAATAAAACATCAAGACTTTGGCAGGAGCTGATTGGCAGAAATACCCAATAGCTTGATGCATCTGTCTCCTGAAGACACAAATGAGTTTCTCCTTGTAAAAGAGAATGAATAACTGGGGCTGAGGCTAAAGCACACGTCTAGAGAAAAATGGCTTCCTACCTTTTGCCAGAAAAAGTACATTTTTCAGTCTGATATCTTTGTGCCAACTAAATTGATATCATGTGTCTAAAGAAGTATAGTATATTCACAGTCACAGATATTATACTCTTAATATGCAGTTAAACAATAAATGAAAAGATGTTGAAGGAGTGTGGTATCTTCCTCCTCTTTTTTTATTTTTTGATGATTATCTCTAAATTCACTGGTTTCGTTTATTTATTTTTCTTTGAAACTAAAGTATTTATTCATACAAGACACTGAAGTTATAGTTTTCCCTACTTCTCCTAGTTAGTCCCTCCCCATATCTCCCACCCCCCCACCCCCCACTGGATCTACTCTATTTCTGTCCCTCATTAAAAAGAATATCCTTCTGGCAACCAAATGTGACAAAATAAAATATATAAGATGAAGCAAAAACTATCATATGGAAGTTGCACAGAAAAATTCAACTTTAGGAAGAATCCCAAGAGCAGGTAAAAGAGTCAGAGAGTCATGTTTTCTCACACTCAGGAGTCCCTTAAACTGCTGAGTTAATAGATGTTATGCAGAGGGACAGTTACAACCCCTTGTAGGGTTCCTGTTGCTTCAGTCTCCATAAGCTCATATGAGCCTTTCTTAATTGAATAAGAGAGCCTCATTCTCCTAGTGTCCTCTATCCCCTCTGACATTTATAATCTTTCCATCTCCTCTTCTGCAGGATTTCCTGAGATCTGAGGTGTGGAATATGTTAGAAATTTCCACTGTGGACTATCTTTTCACGTAAAGTTTAACTGTGGGATACTACATCTGGTTCCATCTGCATCTGGTTCCATATGAACACTGGTTCATACATGAACTAGTGTTTACAGCAATGCCTGGGCAGTATTGAATTTTATTAACCCCCTAAACTAATCTGGCTGCCTCCCAGCCATGATCCCATGATTCTTGCATAGTATTATTGATCTGCTTCTTTGGGCTACACTTGTTGTTGTTGTTTTTTTTCTCCCCATGTGTTCTTGTAACTTCTCTTCCTGGTTGATCAGAATCTCCCTCTTCTTTCTCTCTCCTGACTTTCAAAAGTTTCCACGCTATTCACTCTTCTGCCCATCCATTGGGTAATTAGCATTTATTGGTAAGGCAGAAAATAAATGGTAAGAATTGTTTGCACAAACTTGAGACAGGAGAGTCTAGACATAAGCATTTCAGTACTGTGTCCTGATTGAAACAAGATATGAGGGCAGAGAAATCAGCACTTGAATAACACAAAAATAACCTTTACACAGTGTACAAGATCATTATGCCTACAAATATGAACCAATCTGAATTCTTCTACATGGAGACATGCAGTTTGACCAGCACCATTTGTTCAATATACTGTCTTTATTTCAGGCCATATTTCTAGCTTCTTTATTTAAAAGAAATCAGATGTTAATGTATATTTGGATTCATGTTTGGGTTTTTAAATTGATTCCATTGATAAATGTATGTGTTTTTATGTTGATATCATGAAGATTTTGTTACTATAATTCTGTAGTATGTGAAGGGCTTTTTGCTGTTTGTTTTTGTGTTTGTTTGTTTGTTTGTTTTGTTTCAAGTCTTTTTTTCTTTCTTTTTTTCTTTTTTTTTTTCTGAGACAGGGTTTCTCTGTATAGCTTTGATAATCCTGGAACTTCTGTAACCAGGCTGACCTTGAACTCATAGATATTCACCCTCCCTCTGCCTACACAGTGGAGTCCTGGGATTGATTAAAGGCATCTATGACCACCACCCGGCTTATACAATATATTAAAATCAGAGATGGTAATACTTCCAAAATACTTTGTTTTTTACAGGATTTTTAAAACTAGCCTAGGTGTGTTTCATTTTTCCATATCAAATTGAGAATTGTTCTTTTAAGGTCTATAAAGAATTGTGTTTGAATTTTGATGGGAATTGCATTGAATCTGTAGATTGCTTTTAGTAGAATTGTTACTTTTACTATGTAATCCTAAAGATCCACAAATCTGGGAAAGTTTTCCATCTTCTGATATCTTTCTCAATGTTTTTTTTTTTTTTTTTTTAAGACTGGAAGTTTTTATCATACAAGTCTTTCATTTACTTGGCTAGAGATACCCCAAGATATATTATTTGAGGAATCCATTCTATTAGTGTGTGTGTGTATGTGTGCACTCATGTGTGCGTGTGTGTGTGCGAGTGGGTGCCTGTCTGTCTGTCTATCTCTCTGTGTGTGTGTGTGTGTGTGTATGTGTGTGGGTGTGTTAAAATGGGGGAATTGAAAAAAATGATATTAAGATAAATCAATGACTAATAATTCTTGACGCCTATAAGTTTTTGTTGGTGATAGTGATGGTAGTTGTATTGGTATATGAGTGTGTATGAGAGTATACATATAGGTGTGTTTGTGCACACACAGATGCTTCCATGTGTCTCTCAATTCAAATTTACTGGTCTGGGATTGTTTATTCTCTGTATTGTACTGGGTATAGTTAACCACCCTTAGGTTGAAATTTTTCTTCTAGCACTTTCTGTAAGGTTTGTTTGTAGGTTGACATTGTTTAAATTTGACTTTATCATGAAATACCTTATTTTCTTCATCTATGGTAATTAAAAGTTTTTCAGAGTATAGTAGTCTGGCCTGGAATATATGGTCTCTTAAAGCCCTTAAACATCTGTGTTCAGGTCCTTCTGACTTTTAGTCTACATTAAGAATTAAGGTGTAGTTTTAATAGGTCTGACTTTATATGTTACTTGGTTTTTTCCCTTGTAGCTTTTAATATTCTTTCTTTATTCTGTATGCTTTGTGTTTTAATTATTATGTTGCAAGGGGCCTTTCTTTCTTGTTCCAATCTATTTGGTGCTTTGTATGTTTCTTGTATCTTTAGACATACCATTTTGTAGATTAGAAAATTTTTCTTCTATGATTTTTGTACACATTTTGATGTACCTTTTGAGTGGGTTTCTTCTTTGTTCTTTATACTCACAATTTTTAGGCTCTTAAATATTGTCTTTTCAGATTACCTGAATTTCTGTATGAGTTTTTTAAACATTTATCATTTTTTGACAGATATATTTATTCATTTTTTCTTCATGTATTCATTATATCTTCAAAGCCTGAGGTTCTTTCTTCTATTTGTTATATTCTATTGGTGAAACTTGTCATTGTAGTTCTTATTCAAATTATTAATTTTTTTGTTTCCAGAATTTCCTAATTGTATTTTTTTATTGACTCAATTTCCATTTTCAAATACAGAACAATGTTATTCATTTCTATGAATTGTTTCTCTTTTCTTGGATTTCTTTTAAAAGATTTATTAACATACTCTTTAAAGATATCTATCATCTTCATATAGATGGTTTTAAGGTCTTTTTACTTGTGCTTCAGATATGTTGGAATATTCAGGGCCTGCTATGTTAGGATATTTGGGCTCTAGTGGAGAAATACTGTCCTGGCTGTTGTTTGTGGTTATGCTACCACATTTGACATCTGGACATCTGGTTTTGGAAAAGTTATGTGTCTAGATGCTGATTTCTCAATTTCTCTGTTAGGTGGATATTTTGTTCCTTAATTTCTGTTTTCTTTCTTTATTTTCATAGAATGAGATGTCTTTGTGTTGCCTATTTTACTGTCCTGCTCGGCTGGTGTGTTCACAGGAAATGCCTACTCGTTTTGGAGGCAGGAATATTAAGATGAATTCGGGGAAGTAGAATTGGAGTTGGAGGTTTCTGTGATCTTTTAGGAGTGTTGTGCATCAGAGTGGTAAGAGAAATCATAGCAGTTTCCTGCTACACACCTGGGAATTGGACCCCAGCAGCAGTAGAAAGGGTGTAGGTCTGCCTTCAGCCTACCTGTTGCCTTGGCATAAGAGGATCTCGTATTAGTAGGGGGTGCCTGGTGAATCTGGGATGTGATACAAAGCAACAAGTATTGGGCAGGAGGTCAAAAGGGGACAGTTTGTAGACTCCACATGAGATGTGGGCATAGAAGGAATAGAGGCTGCAGCTGGTGTTCTATTGTGGTGTGAGGAACAAGACTGAGGGATTGGCATGGGGAAGTGATACAGAGAATAGACAGTTTGCTGGTAGCCTATTTGGTGTTCTGGCCTGTTTCAATTCCATATCTTTCTTTGAGATGTGTCCAGATTCATGAGTTGTGGTTGAGTAGTTAGTATATGGGTTCATAAACAAGGTTCCACATTTGTGCATTCATTTATTGATTAATCTGTTTACTTATTCATATTTCATTCAATTACTTAAAAGATTTTTTCCTAAGCATAATAAGCATTCAGGTTTGTGAAGATGAAAGGATAGAGTTTGAAGCATGTGCCAGGTAATGAAAGTAGCACAAACTACCCAGCCTACATTCTTCCTTGGCAATCTTTATGGCTCTGTAGGACTATCATTACAGCCTCCACGTCCTATAACAGAATACTGAGACTCTATGTTTACATCAAGTCAATTCAATACAGTTATAACTATTAGTGCCAGTCTTGCTCTTTAAACTCTGTTTTTGGTATTCCAGGATAGAGATCTTTCCACTATGAAGTAAATTGTTCTCTACCCTAATCAAAGATTCACCAGGTCTATAAGTACTTAGACAATTCTCCTGTCAAATTTCTAACTCTCTTAGATTTTTGAGTGGATTCAAATCAATCCAACACAATTAAGAGAATTAGAGATCTCAGAGCTGAAGTCAATTGGTAGTGCTAATAGAAATATCTGCGTTTAAGATACTAGAATTTTACCAAAGTAATGGAACAATGTACTCTGAGGAAGGACTTCCTCTTCTTTACTAGAAGTAAAATAAATTTACTTGATATATTAAATGTATTTTCTATAGTTATTTTTAGATCCTCTTTAGTGATTTACATTTCTCTTATGTAGAATGAGGATGATAGACCAACAGCCTCAGTATAAATACCAAAGATAATTTTTTAAAAAACATTTAGAATTAGCTATTAATATACCTTTAAGTGTTTACCAGCCTAAAGGTCAAACAGTGACTGGCATAACTAATGCAGGTTCTTCTCTTCGCATTGCATGATGAGAGAGAAAGATTGGATCAGAGAGGCCAGGGGTCTTACACAAAGTTTTATTTCTCAAGAGCAGATTATTACGCTATTTTCCTCTTTGTCTCAACACCATTTTGACTAGCAAGACTAGCTGTTAATTAGAATAAGACACATTGTCTTTCATATATTTAAAAATTCAGAAATTGTGTAGTTTTATTAGATGTACTTCATGTTCCTTGAGTAGGTGTACATCAGAGTATTCAGCAATTTTTTTTTTTTTTTGCTAAGTTGCCAGCTGAAGAGCAACCACTACTGCTACCAAATACCCAAAATTACATGGGCAATTGATAATAGACTGGTGCCTTAAAAGCCTTCAAACTTGTTTTTCAAAATAAACCATATTTTTGTAAGTTTAGTATTTCACAATACTTATAGAATTCCAATTAACACAAATAATACTGAATAATGAATAAAAATATCTTTTTTTCTGTATACATACATACAACATTCAACTTGTTTAATGCATGTGAAAAAGAAATAGTTGTATGATCACATCTAAGAATAGTATGTATGATCATGATATAATTTTGAATTTACATATAAATTCAAATCTATAATTTCATGTCTTTGTTGGATGGACAATATAAAATATGGACCAAGATCAGTGACACACAAAAGTAAATAACGATTCTTCAAGGCTTCGAATTCACTCTTTCCATTTTGTGCCTTCCACTCACTTGGTGATGTCACCAAGTGCTTACAGATGTCAAGCTTTAAACACCAAGGAAACAAGCCAAAATAACTAATTTTTGTTATGGTTGTGGTTTATATTATTTCCTAACTCTTCTATTGTATAGTCATATTCCAGTTTTTTATAGACCTTATATTCTCTGTCCAATACTAGCCTGAAAAGTACAAATTCTTTAAGTTTTAGCAAAGTCAGTTTTTGAAGACTCTTTTACATATGAGTAATAGAATTGTATTTCATCAACCCTAACAACATGTCATTAGGACTGGTGTTAAAAGTTAGAGAAATGGAGATTTTTCTCAGGTGCTAACTGGCATTTTGTTGGTATTGACACTCAAGACTGAGAACTCAACCAAGACCCCAAATGTCATATACAAACTTACAATAAGGATAAGAAGTGTATGACAGACAGATGTTTATACTGCCTAGAGATAATATGTAGAGAGTGGGAATTCACTCGACTTGGTCATCTGCTTTCTGGCTTCCTATAAGCATGTTCTTGATGTTTTGATTGGTTGGTTGGTTGGTTTTCAGTAACTAAAGATATGCAGTGGGAGCAAACATTTTGTATTCTAATGGGTACTTTAAAGTGGTAATAATGACATTCAGGGATAGAGATAAAAGTCATTGGCACACTTGACTAACATGTGCCAAGAGTTGGATTTAATCACTGACATAGCATGATGGCAGGCATGGTAACAAACGCCTAAAACCTCAGCTCATAAGAAGTGGAGGCAAGAGGACTAAATTTCTAATTTTTTTTCTCAGAAGTGTCATGAACTCAAGAACAGCCTGGAGAACATGGTATTCTTTCTCCAAAGAAAATGGAAGAAATATTAATAATTATAATAATAATACATATAATATGCTTCAATATAATATTTACCATATTATACACTTAGCAGATATAAACTTTCTGAAGTGTCAAAGCAATCCAGTGACATGTCCCATCTTGTCACTTAAGAAAGTGAAATGAAGGAGCCGGTGGCAGGGCAGAGCAATAGCCTTGGGGATGTTGCATCCACTCACTGATAATGCTCTAGACTAAACAGCAAACAAAAAACAACCTAGACATAGAAGGTTAAATGACTCATAGAAAGTCCAGAACATGGTTTATGTCAGAGCTAGGGTTCCGATCCAAAACAGTGAGTGGGCGGAAGTGTAGCTTGAGCAAGTAAATTAATAATGCCAAAATCTATGTAGTTATTTCACTTCTCTTTAAAACAAACAAAAAATAAACATATATTCTTCCTCATGTTCTCAGTTAATGAGAAAGTGTGCAACAAAGGATTCCATTTACACTGACATTAATATTTGACCAACAAGAATGATATTTCAGCTACTTACTGGTATTTTCATATCTTATCTGGTAGATAATGGAAATACAGTGGCATTGAATAGCTAGCCCCTTCCCTCTTCTAGAAAATACCTTATTATAGATTCATCACAAAATCTCTTCATTTCATCAACTCAATAGCCTTCCTGTGTCTTTGGTAGGTATTTACCATAAAAACAAGGAAGCCAGTGAGAGGAGATCTGCTTGTGCTGTGTCATGGTTTAAATTCTCTTTTAATCTTACTTCAGATTTTAAACAATTCTTCAGAACATCAACTTCTTTGTATAGAAATAACCTGGGATATTTGAGTGTAGTAACAACATGTATAGATCAAGAAGCTATTTAAATTACAGCATTGAAAACAAAGATTTCTGTAGCCTTAATAAATCTAATCAGGAATTGATCCTGTATACATAATTCATAGCAGATTTATGTAAAATCCTTTCTAATTACAATGCTTTTCTCACCAGTGTTGTAGGTATATGAAACACTTCACTCAGGCATCATATGTATCTCTGTATACATTCCATTGATATGAACAGAAAGGAGAGTCTAAAGCCTAGTTCTCAAAAAAAAATATATTGATGTCTTGTATATACATTGTATATATACACAAAAAGGCTTTTGCAAAGCTAGTTATTTATAAACATGAATAGTGACTTGTATTATAATACACAGATTACATAAATCTTTTGCCTGTTTTGCTCTTGCTTCTCATATTGTCTCCATTGCAACTCTATCAGAATTTTCTGCTTTGAGTATTAAAGGTCAGAGGAGCAATATTGATCTTAAGACTACATTCAAAAGCTGGGCCTTTATATCTTTGCTATCCTGTCCAATTCAGTCCATCTCTGCTCCACAAAGACATACCAAATGAAAGCAAAATTTAGTAAATATTCTCAGAAAGGCATTTTTATTTTTTGCCTTCCCGTGAAAACCTAAATCAATACTTGACCTTTCCACATTCCTATCAAGATAAAATGGTGTCTGCCAGTTTTGACTTACAGCTGTGAAATGTGTGTCAAAATCCACTTGTCCTCTGAACTCTCTCTTCTTTTATGGAACCATATATGTGTGTTAGGCTTATATGTATGCATATGTATGCTTGCATATATATATATATATATATATATGTGTGTGTGTGTGTGTGTGTGTATGTGTATGTGTAAGTGTATGTGTATGTGTATATATGTATATAAATATGTATGTATGTATATATATGTATATATGTATATATGTCTATTAGATGTAATATGTATGTAAGTAAGAATGTCAGATGTACATATAGGTATGTGCTAAGTGAGGAATGTGTTTATAAGTATATATGTGTGTGTGTGTGTATATATATATATATATATATATATATGTATGGATATATATATATATTTAAGGGTATGTATATGTGTACACTTCTGCTTTAGGAATTGAGTTCATAATCAATAATATCATCCCGGCAGTAAATGTGATAATGATTTCATAGATTATACAATGTCTTCATTTCTACTATGTGGATATAAATAAAATACACATATATGGATAGATAGGTACACAGACTATAATAAGAAATATTTCTTTAGAAATTAATGAAGTAAACTTTTACAGCTAGTTGAGAGATAAGTCTAGAAACCAAATGCCTCCTAACCCAGAGCTCTAAGGAAGGTCTTCCTCATTGTATACCTAAGAAGCAGTAGGTCAGTTGAGGCTGAATCTTTGCTGTATCACAATTACTGCAGTAAAAATAGCAGGAAATGGTATGCCTGTTAGTGTACACTAAGGAACACCATCGACGTAAAGGTTGAAGTCAGTTCTTTCAAACTAAGGTACCTTATTAGAGCCAAAGAATTTCTTCAGTGTAATAGGAATAAAAGGAGACACATTAATGCAAAATTAGAAGGTGAAAGGCCTGGTTTCATGCTTGTTTCTTATCTCAGGTATGCAGGCCACTTGACCTCTGAATTAAATGTTCCACACATTCAATTCTTATTCAGTTTTTTTTTTTTTTTTTTTTTTGGTTTTTCGAGACAGGGTTTCTCTGTATAGCCCTGGCTGTCCTGGAACTCACTCTGTAGACCAGGCTGGCCTTGAACTCAGAAATCCGCCTGCCTCTGCCTCCCAAGTGCTGGGATTAAAGGCGTGCGCCACCATCGCCCGGCTTATTCAGTTATTTTTATTTTCATTGGAAAAACTTCTCAGATACAAGTTGAGAGAGGAGGAAAGGAAGAATGTATATTTGGAACTATCTCTGCAAGTTTTTATCTAATTGTGGCTGTTGTATACAAGAGTGGGTACAAAAGGAACACTGTGTCTTCTGAGACACCTTCAGTTAGTGACTTGAGTTGAATTGAATCTAGGCTGAATTTGACCACATCTACTGAGCAGTGAAATGACAGCATGCAATGTTTTAGTTGTCTTCATATTTAATCACCTCAATCACTTCCTCTTTAGAGAAGACAGAATAATACATTGTTCATAGTATTATAATGAGAAAATTAAAGGTCCATTTGTCAAAAACTGAAATGATGTCACCAATAAAAAGTGCTCACTGGCATCTGGCATCAAGGCCACATATAATTTGCAAGAATTGATCGACATCTGGTTGTGAGTGACCTCCTTTCTGAGGTCTTCGGGGAGGGGGGGGTTGATCTTACAGAATAAAAAAAATAAAGGTTTTCGCAAGTTTAAAACTACCTAAACATGAAAAGATAAATCTACTTTGCTTTTAGAATTTTAATTAAAGCTTCGACTTGGGAAATAAAGGAAAGCATATGGAGCTAGTTCAGTTCTGAGATGAGGCAAAGTCTTTCATCACAGGTTGGCATGAAGATCACAGTGAGTCTGGCTTTCAGTCCAAATAAATGGAGAGCTCGTGTACAAAAGTCAGCAAGGTCAGAAAACTTTATTTTTTTTTCTGTGATAAATTGGAAAGAGATGAATACCTTGTCAGGAATAAAGGAAAAGAATACTACCTGGGATTCTTTGTTTAATGAACTCCTTTAAATATGAAGTAAAGCAAGTATCATATTTTCATAAACGGACCTTTGTGCAAGAAAAGATGTTTACACAATTTATTTAATATTAAGTAGTGTTGATATAATGTGTTTATATATGTCACAATCTTTTTAATATTCTTATTAACATAACATCATTAATTGTTATGGCATGCATATATATATATATGATATACATATATATGACACATATATAGTTCATATATATATGGGTATGATGTAAATCACATATAATATACAAATTGCCTTATATATGTATCAATGTAGAAAGAATTATATTTTCTTTCATACATACTTAAAAATACTTTGAGACTCAGTATGTAACTTGTAACTAAGCTGGCTTGAAATTATGGTCTTGATTCATTGACTTCCCAAATGCTGGGATTGTTATCATGAACCCCTACATTTTGCTCATCAAAAAGTATTTCCTGTCATTTTATTTGATTCCAAAACACAGCATAGATAGCAGTTCCCTATTTTACTTATGACTGAAGTATGAATTTTATACAACTGCATGTGTGGATGAAACTAACTTTGCTTCAGCTTTGACTAGCACTGAATTTGTGGGCTTTGTAACACTAGGTGAATGGGCTTTGAAAATATAGTTATTGTCCTTGGTTGCATTACTGTCATACTAAACATTAGACTTTAGCTGAGGGCAAGTTTACCCTACACTGTGAGAACAATGCCCCATCTGAGAGACACATCTATCTCATAACCAAGGAGTCATCACTGTATATTGGGTGGTGGGAGACCAGGAATGCTGCTAAACACTTCACAGTGTAGGATACAACAACAACAGCTAACATCTAATCATAAGCCTGGAAGTCACTTATATAGAGTTGGAAAAGGCTCATCTATGAAATAAGAAATATGGAATCTGCTGAAATACAGGAATGTGGGTGAAATGATGGAATAAATCAAAGAGAGACACATTGAGAGATGGAAGATGCTTTCAAGTTGTTGGCTGTTTAAAGCAAATAGTTACCATAGCACATACATTTGTACATAAGCTATTCTGAGTTAAAGGAATGAAAAAGTACATAATTTAAGGATGTGAAGGTATGCGTTAGCTTTTGTTGTAAAGGCTGGCTACATAGGTAATCTGAGCAAGTAAGATTGTTCTCATTGTTATCTTAAAGGAAATTTGAATTTAAACAGTATTTTAAGCTGATGAGTATATTCTAATGTATTGTGATCAAATCAAGATACTATTATTTTCATTGTTTTGGATATTAAGACTTCTGTGTTCTAAGATTTTTTTCCATAACTTCTCCACTAGCTATTTTTAAAATGAATAAAAAAGATAATTGGGACCATCTCATCCTGTAAGTCTACCCGGACTCAAGCTCACTGTGTCACATAGGCTTCCCTGCATTTCTTAGAAATCTTCCTGCTTCAGCTGGAAATTACAAATCTGTGCCACCGTGACCCTGTGAACACTCAGGGCAGGGAGTTGAACAGTTAAGACAACCTGTGCTTTTGTAGATTCTGTGAGCCAAACTGTCTTCACTGTTGTCAGAGAAGCTATTGAGAAGGATAGCTGACGTCTGGGAGTAGGAAACATAGTAGTTTCTGAAGAATTTAATTAACAAAATGAAAGGATGTGGTAGAGTTACTAGATGTACCAGACAAGTCTTTTGACATGTCCATGAGACAGCAGAAACACATTTTTAAAAGATCCGAGGGTAAGTTCATTAAAAATGAGAAAATGAAAGCCTTGAGTAGATAAGGTTCAAATAAAACAATTTAGAACGGAGAAAATGTTCAGTCTCTTGAATGACTAAAAGACAAACACTCCACCTTGAGAAACAACATCTTCATTTCTTGTAGAGTACTGAGTTCTGCATCTCTCTGCTGTTGTGTAGTGTTGTATAGGCTAAGATTTGTAAAGAATCATATCAGATCATTAAAGATAATATCTTTCTATGAGCATAATTATTACAGGGTCTATTACTAAATATCTTACCATGTATACCTTCATTTGTAATGGTAATATTTTCATTTAAATTCTATTAGTCATGGAATATATCATATCGAAACTACTTGCTTCTGTATTTTATAGAAGATGAAAATTGAAACATGTTGCTTTTACTGATAGCCTCTTATGTAAGCAGTATTTAAGCCAGAATTGGTTAAAAACATGAGTAGGCATACCTGACTGTAATTTAGTGAAATTTTCTCTCCTTGTGGTAGAAACAGTATGAGTGAGGATAACCATGTGCCTCAGTTCCTAGTCCTACTAAAAGGAGATGAGGCAGCTTTCATCAAATGTAGAAAAGTGAATCCATCACACAGGTGCTGTCGTTGAGGCATGTCAATGAAATGCTCATGATACCATGTCCCATACTCCTTATTCATTAACAAAATGAAGACTCGGATGGAGAATGAGCTGTTCAGTTGCTGCGTAACTCTTTAGAAACTAGTCAGTGTTGTTATACTATTTTTGACCTTTTGCTTATTAGCTACTGGTTGGAAATATGTAATAATATAGTTATTCCAGCAAAATTATTTAAAAATACACAGGTATAGTGGAATGTGTCTACCTCTATCACTATTTACATGCAACTCATAAGTACTTTTCAGACAAATTCTACGTATTTCTCATGGTCCACTGAGATATACAATGTTAGTCAAAACGTTTTTCCCTTTCAAGAATAGAATGCATTCATTGCTGTTATGTATTTAGCGCTTAAATGTTGTCATAGCTTTTAAAAAAAATTTCTCTTCTATATAAATGTATATTAAATTTCTAGCCAGTCAACATTTGTTAATCATAACCCCAGTTCTGTTCACATGATGTATGCAAATTTAATAATTGGTTAACAGATAAAAGTTTTCTATGTGTATCTAGAAAATAATTAAATTAACAGTTGTTAAATTCTCGTACTTTCCCATGGTGTTAACAATTAACACATTCTGCCAATTACTGTAGCTATTTATGTGCTTGACACCTCCTCAGCTATATTTTCAAAATATTTGTTGCAGATAGCAGCATCTACTTAGAAAATTCAGAACATTGTACCGAAGTACAGCATGTACTTAACATATTAAATGAATATATGTCAAATGGAGATTTAATTAATTAGAAAAATGTACATATGATATGTATATAGTAAACTCAACACAGAATGAGAAGCTAGAAGCCGAATGGCTGAATGAGTCATGAAGACTAACTTTTGTCCCTATGTGACAAACATGCTCAAATTATTTTCTCCTCGCAGAAATCAGTTTTCTCAGGAATAATAGAAGGTGTTTCCAATTGAAGAATAGGTTTTTTTTTCTTATTTCCATGTTCAAGCAGGGCGCTTCATGTGTGGCAAAACGAATGAAGCATTCTCTTAGGTAATAATGAATATTTAAAGTGCATGTCCTTAAGATCCTTCAAAAAGCAGTGGTACATTGCTAAAGTTGTTTGCAAAATACTGATGTAGACTACAGTGTTGAAGTTCATCTTTTAAAAATCAATTTAATACATACCACTTAAAAGTTCATTTTGCTGACTCTGTAATACCTTGCAAGAAACGAACAAAGTGTTCTGTTGTTTCAAAAACTACACCCAAACAAATTGGAATTAATTTCGTACAAAATGCTGAGGCAATGTTAGCTAATCGTAAAGGCAATGAGCAGCGTGAGTGTTTGTAGACAAAGACAGAATGGGTGCATATTTTCCATGTTTTCAGTGAGAAATTTCAAAAATACTTTTTCAGAAGGTAATTACTCATTATACTTCTTTCCAATCCATATTATTTAAAAGAGAGTCATAGTAAAAAACAGTCTTTTATTTAAAAAATATATAGGTCTTCAGTGTTTGATTGGGTACTGCAGATTTGGTTTAATCTCCCAGGCATTAGAGATAGTCAAGAAGTCAGGGGAAATTGTGCTGGTTTGATTATTCTCCCAGAATGGAGGGATTGCTATTGATTGTTGAATTTTTTAAATTTAATTTTACTTTTAACTTGTAAGGTATTTGTTTTTTCTGTAGATGTTAGTTATGTCTAACCCTGATTTTATGTATTATACATTCATGATATAATTGTGCTACAATATTAGTTCTCTATGACTAATAGATTAAAGAGTTTTGAAGTCATTTACACGTCATAAACTTAATCCTAAACGTTAAATATTTGTTTCAGAACTGGATTATCAATAGGGACAGGGATCAGCATCATTTTTCACAAATATATGGTCTGATTTGTTTGTTTGTTTGTTGTTTAGGATTTTTTAGAAGAGTTCTCTATGTAATCCTGGCTGTCCTGGAATTTACTCTGTTAGCCAGGCTAACCTTGACCTCAGAGATCTACCTGCTTCTGCTTCCCGAGTGCTGGGATTAAAGGCTTTCACCAACACTGCCCAGATAGTCTGATTTATATCTTATTAATTTGTCATTTCCAACATACCCGCCCAAAACAACAAAAACAATGAACTAGACCACTGCTTGATTTTTTTTTTGGCTTCCTAATAGAAGAAAATATCAGTGATTTAAAACAAACAAACAAAAAAAGAAAGTAAAAGATGAAATTTTTTACGAAGAGGAGCTATTTCCAATATTCTACATGATAGTACAATAAAGCTGAACGGTGCATAAGTGTATTTAAAGCATAAAAAAAATTCATGACCAAGCCTACAAGATTGAATTTGTCATTTGTATTGTGTGAACTAACTCCTTGTTTGTTAACATAATGAAATTGTAATAAGAGTGAAAAAAAAGAAGATTTCACAGAAGAGCAGCGGCAGGCAGGCGGCTGATTAAAAGATGAAAACGTGCAGCTCCCTGGAGCCTGGAGTTCCTTTCCAAGTAGACTTTTAGTGAATTGTCAAGGCAAGGAGTTTTAGAGAAGGAAATGGATGTTTGTCTGGGGTTAGGTTAAGGGTTAGATTCACAGGGCTCCAGTGAACTTGTAGAAGAAATTACTGAGGCAAAGCCCAGTCGAGCACAAAGCTACTGGAAAGGGTGAGATTTACTGTCCTTCCGGGTTGACTGCAGAGCAGCAATTCCCATGCACCAGTAGCCTGGCCTTCTTCTGCCTTGACTGTGCTTGTCATTCATGGCTAACCACAACATCCCTGACGCCAAATTGTTAAGACGAGATTAAATATCAGAAGCCAAATTGTGGGACTGTGCTTAATAGTCTTTTCCTCTTTTTCTTCTTCGTTTTCTTTTATTTTAATGGAGTGGAGGCAATCTAGTGTGTGATTGCTTGTTGTCCATAATAAAAGTATTTGGGAGTATGTGGTAGCCTATATTGTCTAGCCCAGTGACCTCATTTGGCTGGTCTAGAAACTGAAAATGAAAGAGAAAGGACTTGCTGAAGCTTACTCAAGTAGAAAGTGCTAGAGCACCCTGGAAACTCTCTGCTTTGTCCTATGGCCTCATTGGGCTTCCTTTACCAATCAATGAAATGAAGATGCAGGTAGGTTTGAAAGATGTAGGTCTGTACCATGTTTGTTCTAATATTCCACTCTGGGGAAATTCAAATTTTAGGCATTTATCCATTCTTCAGTGATAAAATACCTTAAAACAACATCAGTAAATTTCATGTTTATGCCAAAGCAGCAGTATTGAGACATTCTGATGGACACTAACTTTCTTAATATTCAGATTTCTGCTCAGCTATTTATTTCAAAATGTTACTTTGTCTTGTATAACATTTGAAAATGCTTCCTACTTTTGAGCATGGCTGACAGCTTACTACATGGCACCTTGACACTGTAAATACCTTCTTATGACACAACTGTGCAGTTTAATATCACTGCCTCTGTTATTTTATTTATAACTGAGAAAGTATCGAATGATTGAATAGAGCCACGAGAACACTCATGCTGCACAGGACAGCAAACACCAATGGTGTTACATGGAAATTTGCTTTTCCTTCACTATTTCATTTCTTTAACACATACAATTTAAGAAAACTGACAGAAATTCTACAGTTTTATGATAGCACACTTTCATCAGAAGTCTGCAAGCTTTGTGAGTTTCAGCTGAATAGTTGGGTATTTAGGATATGAGAAGATGTCAGAAGAAGATTTAAAAAGGAATTTTAACTTCTTGACTCCATATATAATTTAAAAATGCACTGCTTCTCAGGTTATAAAGTTCATTAATTGTTGTGGGAATCATTCTGTATATTCCAATTATTGAAGATACAGTAGTCTTAGATATCTACTGCATAAATGACGTACCATAAATTTTATATCAATAATACCCATAAGGTTATCAAATAGTAAAAAAAAAAAAAACATTATGGAAACTATTTTGTCTTTTTGTCCTATATATGAAAACCTATTCATGAGTGTATAAAAAAAAAGACATGAAAGGCAGAGAAGGAAGAAGTAATGGAAGAAACAACTTAATATTTCTAATAAAATCATTGCTGGGAGCCCAAAGACTTCTACAAAGCAAATAAAATATGATAATGGAATAGCCAATGTCCATGACTTTAAAAAAGATATCTCCTTATGAGTCACTTGAGGATACTGTTAAAATGCAAATTCTTATTTAAGATGTCTCTGTCTCTATGAGTTCTGAGACTCTTCACGTCTTTATAACTCCTGGGCGATGCAACGCTGTTGGACTCCAGCACTTTGAATAGCAAGGTAGTATAGTATGCTTTCAGGCTAATGACCAAGGGTCAAGTCTATATCTTGCCAAGAAAAAGTCATATATTTGTTAGAATTATATATCAAGGGAATGCCATCCAGCCCCACTAACACACATGTTGCCCCACCATTAAGAACCTTCAACAGTTTCTGATTTTAGTAGAAAGTGTCGTGAAAGTATTCAGCTTCCAATACTTGCCTGGATTTTCTGGATGATAGAGGAAAAGGAGGATTTTCTGTGCAATAGAATTAGCAATAAACAAGATCTAGGGATTCTATGTATTGCTAAGGCAGTTGAATTACTTTTTGGTTCTTTACAAAGTCTTATCTAACAGGAGATTTTTTTAGATAAGGCAATGAAGAAAGTGGGATGCAGCCTTAAGACTTGTGGATTTATGATTGGTACCCTGAATGCTCTTTCCCTTGACACACAGAACATTTAAGTTGGGTTAGATCACTCACTTTTCTAAAATAAATATGAACAGGAAGGAGCCATTTGGAATTTCTACTGCATTTTATATTTCAAATCCAATTTATCAAACATGTTCTGGTTACTAGGTTACAAAGTAGTATACTTGGCATTGGTTAAAATACATTGACTCAGATGGCAAGTTCCAGGCATTGTAAGTTTACGTACTAAAGAAATAGACAGGAAAATGTACCCAAATGTAAGATGGTTTGACCTTTAAACTTTCTAGATTACATAGTTACATAAAAAGGAAAAAAAAAAGAAAGAAAAAAAGAAAAAAGAAAAGGAGGGGGTACAATTTTGCCAAGAAGTTAGGGAAATATTTTGAAGAAAGAATTTGAACATAGATTTTTTTAGCTTTTTATTTTATGTTCTTTATAATTTTTTTTTCAATATGCTTTGATTATATTTACTAGCCATCTACTCCACTCAGATCCAGTCCCTCCTTTCCCTACCCACTAACTTTATGGAGTACCCCTCACCATCCATCAAGCAAAGTTGTGCCAACCATATATCCTTGAATGTGTTGCACTGGAGTATGGTCAACCAACCAAGGACTTCACCATTAAAAGAACTGAATTCTCCCCGTTCCAGCATCTAATAACTGCCAATATATCCTTATTCTCATGGCCACCTCTCTATGCCTTAATATTTTGTGAACCTGTGCAGTTCTTGCATACCCTGTCTCAACTGCTGTGGATTCTTATGTGCAACTACCTTGCTGTGTAGAGAAGATAGATTTATTTTCAAAGTAATCCATTGGTTATAGCACTCACAATCTTTCAGTCCTCTCTGCCTCAATAATGCTGAGTCTTGGGAACAGCAACTATGATACCAACACCCCATCTATGAATGAGAATTCCATAGTCTTTCATTGTTTACATATTAATCAGTTGTGGGTCTCTATGGACATGGGTTTTTTTAACTTAAGAGCTTAATGGAGAAGTATCTTGAAGAGATAGAAACTATCTAGTTCTTTGTAGAGACAAAGATGCCATTCTTTGAAATTCAGCAAGACCGGGTGTTGTATTGGACTGTTGGAAAAATGGTACCACATCAGAATGATGCTTCAGCAGCTGAATCTCTCCAAAGTTCCTTTTTCATAGTAAATTTCCCCTTAGTGGCCAGGATGGAAAGAAACTTTTATGTAAGCATTTCCCCTGAACACAGGAGCACAGGACTTCTGAGGGGATATGAACCAAAGATGGGAAGACATGCATCATTCCAAATCACTTTCAATGCACATGTCCACAGTACTTCATTGCTCTTTGTTGTATAAACAGCAAAGAAATTGTTTGCTATGGTTATGTTTTTAATAATGAGGATAAGAAAAACATATCAAACAGATTTTTCCCCTTCCTGTATATGTATGAAACTTGAGTCTGAGGTCCTTACCATCCATTTTATATTTGATGCCACTGCCTGAATGGAATAAGGCTGGAGTACTATCTAGTTTATTTCTCATCCATATAGACTCAAGATCAAGTGTAGACACAAATAAAAATAATCAAAAAGGCTAACCATTACAAAATGCAAAGACAAATTTAGGGCCACAGCCTGAAAATGAAAGAAATTTAAAATTCAAGAGGATTAAAGACTGTAATGATGCTAGGAAACAGTGGCTAGGGCAGGGCCCAACAATGTAAGTTGTTTGTCCTACTAAATGTTGGTTATAATTAGTAAGTCTTGCCTAAAAATACCAGAAAGACCTGAAAGCTCCACTTTGCATCTTTTATTATGCAACTTTGTGAGACACCCTTCTAGAGCACAGGAGGATAATAAAAAACAATCTGTCTTGTTTCCAAATTTTGATTCTGTTGAGTTCCACTGAGACTGACACAATGTACTCTGTTTACTAAATTTGTTTTTAGTCCATCCAAATTAATTATAAAGACCATTTGAGTCCCTGGTTCTATTTTTTTTTTCTTTGTGTCATCTGACCTGCTGCAGTTCAAGCCTACCTTGCCTCCTCTGCACTTGTCTCTGCCATTGCTGACTCTTCTGTAACTGATTTTCTCCCCTCTTGGACTTCAGCTGTGTGAGCTAGGGATTATTTTGATTGTTGTCAGATAATGCTATTGATCTCCAATGGCGGACAATAACCAACCTTTAAAGACATTAATGGTGGTGGTAGAGATCATTTAGCATTGTTTCCTTTATTTTTTGTTTTTTTTTTTTTCTTCAGTGTGAAACACAAAGGACATATTAGCCATCAGAAACAAAAATGAAAAGGCTGTAAAAGATAGGTATTAGGGTAATAAGGAGGCTATTAGAAAATGAGACCAGGATTTGTCGAGTGCTAACTTACATCAGATACTAAGTAGTATACTAGAATCTGTATACATGTGAGGCCAGTCAGTCTGTATGGGGCACATTGAACCATGTCACCATATATGACCTGTGTTAAGGTTTACACTAACCCTTCATCACCATGGTGCAATAAGAGAATTTCTAACGAAAGACCCCTGTCATACAGTCATACATAGCAGAGATGATTAAGAATCTGCATCTTTATCTGCTTGCCGTGCTACCAGTTGTGAAAAGACCATTTCTTCGTTTTACAGACAGTTTGAATGAAGTTAAGATTATCAATTTACATAAAAAGCTTAAGAAGAATGAGTATTGAATAAAGGTCACAGTTACTCGCTGTCCAGACACACTACATACCCTCTTCACTGTCTTTCTAACAAGTATTTAGTGGTCACATAACAGAGGCACCATCTTTCTTTGTGACTATGATCTCTCCTTCTCTTAGCCAGTAACATAGTTATGCTGGATATTCCCTCCAAAACAGGTAGATAGTCTATGTGTAATCTGTGCATGCTTAATATGCAGACTTTTTAAAATATTTTCCTTTTGAAATCTGTATCTAAGTTTACTAATAAATGATATTTTAGGTTTTGGACAATTGTCCTTTAAACGGCACAATATGAAATACTTACTAACTACATGAAATTGTCTTAAGAACTATATTAGGAATGTCAGAACTCTCCTTCCAAGACAAATCAATTGGAAAACAAACCAAACAACAAAAGTTAGTCTTCAAACAAAGCCGTCCTCTCTAAGGCACAACCCCCTGGAGGCAACTGTCAGAGGCCAGTCTACACATATGGCACTGCCTTCTGCACATGTAGTTTTTAGATCCTTTCTATCCCATGAACACAGAGAGATTCAAAGGCTTTCTCCAAGCAAGTTCTACACTTGGCTCACTACTGTTCACCTTCTGTTTCTCAGAGCATCTTTAATAGAGAGTTTAAAAGGGAGCCTAGAGAGGGAGGGTGCTGGGAACTGTCTTTTCTGGGCCATGAAATAATTAACAGATACCAGTGGATGCTGCTGAAGAATCACATGTTCTTTGGAGAATAAAGATTAGGTTTTAAAAAAAGTTATCTCCTATGGGAGGAATTCAGTCATATGAGGAAAATAGTAATTACAGGGGAGTATTCAGGGCCATATTACAATTTGGCAAGGCCTGTAGCTCCTTACTCCAGCAGCTGCTGTTTTCTTTACAAAGTTCCTTTTTCCATCTCAAATAATTAACTGGAGATTTAAAATCGTCTGTGCTCTCTTATACTCACATTGGCTGCTTTATCTTTTTAAAATAGAGGTCAAAATTTTTTCAAATCAAGCCTAGATCTTAGAATGTGTCTCTTGTTTTCCTTAAGACAGTAGCTTTGTGGCAGATGTTTTGTCATAGAATGAAGAGAATTTTGCTTGCCCACTGTGCTCATGAGGCATGAAGGGCAGAATGAAGCTGTGCACCCTGGTAGCTTGTTCTCTGCTAGGAACTTGCTCTTTATAATGTCTCAGCACTTATGACTAGTATGGGAAAATATTGAGACAGTTTCTTGGCACTAGACAAAGAAAACACCAAAACATAGGCCATTGGAGAGATCTATATTTTGAGGACAAATAAAAATTAAAATAATAAAACCATGCATATTTATATTTATAAAAATAAGAAAGCCATGTGTATGTGGTCTTCAGAGAATATACATATCTACAGAGTAGGTTTAAGTTAATAAGCTGATTAAATTATCTAGTTGTGTTCTTCTCTTGTTTACAACATATGTCTCTGACAATAATTTTACCAGAAATATAATTGGAAAAAAGATACACAATTGAGGAGAGTCGTGACAAATTGTAAGAAATAGATAAACAATATGTAGTGCCATTTTTAAAGATATTTATAGAAAACATAATTTTCAATGTTTTTTTTATAATGATAATATATTGCATCCACCGACACAAATCAAGTGTTTTTCCTCAACAGCTTGATACTGTGTGCTAATTTCCATTTTCTACTCAGGCTAAGGCTGTATTCATATATTGGATTTGCTAAGTTTCTTAACATGTGATGTGACTCAATGAATAGCTTTAGTAAATCTAGAGAGAAGGTGTTATGTCTTCTGTGAAATTATAAACTATTTATGAAAAAGAGAAATTATACAAATACCAATAATGATGCAATTGTATACTCTATTAATAAGATATTTGTTTTACAGGCATTACCATAAATGATGCTACAGGCATATTTTCATTTATCTTGTATAATTGTCATATAAGACTTTATTAACATAGTGTCTCCATGGTCTTAGAAATGTGTGGAATAAAATTTCCACTGTCATATGACCATGAGCTTCTTTCTGAACCACTGACATTTAACCAACATAGGTCCTGCTGTTTCTATGGTTTCTAATTCAGCAAAAATATCCAAGATCCAAGTATCAATAAAAACCATCACCAACAAAAACAAACAAACAAACAAAAAACCACTTCAGCCTAGACTACATATTTTAAGTTGAACAAAGAAAATCATGCTTACATAAACTGCTATGATTAGAATAAAATACGGAAATTGGAATTGATCACTGACTGCTGAGTTTTATCTAGACACGACTAAAAGCAATATTTGAAAACTTAGACACAAGTATGCCTTGCTACTACACAGAAGACATTTAGGACTGTCATGTCTAAGAGAGACATTAATGGCATACTTTGTATATATGGATGGACTAAGGTTTCTAAGCATCTCATGCTGCACAAGTCATTAGCAGAAAGGGTTTATTTCTTCCAAATTCTCAGTAGTTCTGAGTTTCTGCTCCTATAAAAGAATCTTCTGTTACTATATAGATGAACTCTTGTAGAGATATGAAAGACAATTTTGGAATCTCTGGATTAGGCGCTCAGCATTCTGACTCTTAACATTTGACTTTGTATGCTGATCAATGTCTTAATTTAAATGACTTTAAATGGCAAATAATAATAGTTACTCTACAGTCCTAAGATTAGATGAAAATATGCATGCAAAGTGATTAGCATAGTCCCAGCATTCCTAGATGAAAATAATTTTATCTAAAGGAAATTATAAAGTCTGGTTAAATAATGTTAGCACATGATCTAGAGACTTTAAAGACTGTTAATTAGTTTGAAATTTAAAAAAAGGAAAAATAAATAAATAAAAATAATAAAAGAGCTGTAGCTAAGGGTTGCCAGAGCCTGACCATTATAGGTGAAGATGCTTGCAGCCAACCATTGGATTGGACATGGGGACCTCAATGGAGGAGTTAGGGAAAGGACTGAACGAGCTGATGGGTTTTGTAACCCATAGAAAGAACAACAATATCAACCAACCAGAACTCCCAGAGCTCCCAGGTACTAAACTACCAACCAAAGAGTACATACACATGGAGCGACTCATGGCTCCAGCTGCATATGTAGCAGAGGATGAACTTATCTGGCACCAATGGGAGGAGAGTCCCTTGGTCCTGTGGAGGCTTGATTACCCACCCTAGGGGAATGCTAGGGCACTGAGGCCAGAGTGGGTGGGTGGGGGAGCACCCTCATAGAGGCAGGGTAGAGGAGGAGGGAATAGGGGTTTGTGGAGGGGAACCTAGGAAGGAGGATAATATGTGAAATGTAAATAAATAAAATAACCAATAAAAAAATAAAAAATAAAAAGAGCAGTCTTCATAACAGACAAAGACAACTTGGTTCTTGTTTTCTTTCCTCTCCCCCCACCCCTGAGGTTCAAGTGTTTTTTTTTTTCAATTATTTTACTTATTTACATTCTAGCCACTGACATCTCCCCTCCCTGTACTCCCTCACAGTTTCTTAACCCTTTCCTACTCCCCTTTGCCCCCAAGAAAGTGCTTCTCCAGCCCCCATCAGCCTCCTCCTTCACTGGAGCCACAAGTCCCCTGAGGATTAGGCACATCTTCTCCCACTGGGGCCAGACCAAGCAGTCCTCTGCTGTATATGTGACAGGGACCTACGACCAGCCAGTGTATGGTGCCTAGGAGTCTCTGGGAGTTCCCAGGAGTCTTGGTTATTTGAGACTGCCAGTCTTCCAATATGGTAGAATTCCCCTTCAGCTTCTTCAATCCTTCCCTGTAGCTGCCTAGTAGCCATGATGAACTGGGTTCACCTAAAAGGAGAGATGCAAATGAACAACAGATGGAGGGGTAAAAAAAACTTTGAGCCAAGACAAAGTTTTCTGATCAAGGCTCAAAGTTTAATGTTCAGTACTTGTATATATAGGGAAGCCCCAGCAAACCCATCCTTTGACAATAAAGTGTGTGCTATGTGGAATATGAATTGTATAAATGCCAGACATGGATGTATATATAATTGCAGCCAGACTGTAAGACTTTAAATGTCATATTTACGAAATGGAACATTCCATTTAAAATAACTATATCTGATTTATGAAACTATTTTAAGGTGTATATATACCTAAACTACTTTAAAAATAAGTATAAATTGATTTTTCATGTAGTGTTAATTATTAACTGTGATAACTCAAGATAATCTATTTTAGCATTTGGCATATTAATCATCTAATAATTTTCAAATATCCATATACCACTTCAGTATAGTATTCATTATTACATGTTGCATATATAATCTATTGAAAATAATTAATAATATTTTTGAAAAAATTTTTATATATATATATATATATATATATATATATATATATATATATATATGCTATTGTGGGGTCGTGTTGTGTCAGCTTGGGCATGGGTCTTGTTAGGCTGAGTTGTGGGTCCTGCATGTTCTGCCACCACAAGGTGCTAGGCTGTAGCTCAGAGAGGTAGAGATGCAGGTATTTGACTGAGTTCACTCCACGAGTGCTGGGTGGACACTGGGTTGTGGGAAGCCACATGATTCTACTCCGGGGTGGAGAGAACACAGTCTGAGACACTGCATGGGCCTGAACTCTTGGTTTGGGGATCCCCAGGCCAGGAGGTGGCTAGAGAAAGGCTGGTATCAGATCCTTGGGCTCTCAGGTGCCACTGAGAGGCTGCAGAAAGGCCAAGAGGGGGGCATACAGGTTGGACCAACCTGCAGTCAAAGGGGTAAGGGGAACGAGCTCCAGCAGAGTCCTGCAGGGGTATGAGACTCTTGGCCACTGTGACTTGCTTGGCTGAGTGACTCCTAGCTCGACTAGCTCCCTTGAGTGGGCGGCCTCTGTGGCTGGAACGTAGAGGGGTCTTTAGTGGGCGATTATGTGGCAGATCAGTAGTTTAAGGCCTATTCCACAGTTCCCCACAGCAGCTCCAAAGATGAGAGGTAATCCATGGTCTTAAAATGTTTTTTGTCATGGTGGAAAGTGGATTAAGCTGTACCTTGTGTTCTCAGGGCAGGCCTGATGTTAAATACATTTGCAAGTAGGAGGAGGGTCTGGGAAGGAATGCTTAATTGGCTACCCCCTCTGACCTTTAGGTATCTCATGAATATGGAGATGTCTTGAGGCTCTGAGTCCTGTAGTCACACCCTCTACCTGTGCTACATGACTGATGGCCACAAACCTCTCTTTGAGAGGGGCTGTGGAGGGCTGAAGCTAAGTGAAAATAACCAGGGCCCAAGAGCAAGGCCAAACACCTACTGTCCCTTTAGGGTCTCCAGGGTTTGAGGCCTGCATTTGAACAGGTACCTAGCCTACCACTCCACAGGTTATAGTAACTTTTGACTATTATAACAATCAAGGCTTCTGGTGACTTTAGTATGTTATATAGCTTTTGATCCCCTGTTTTAAAGTTGCTTGTTTTTGCATTTTATTTTGATAATTGCTGTCCTCAAAAGTTGCTGCTTGTCAGAAGTTGAACTGGAGATCTGCTGATGTGACTTGCATGAGTCTTTCCCAGTCTTTACATGCTGCCATCCACCACTGGCTCTACCAAATATTTTATTTGTCATTTATCATATGTTTGCTGGCTGTTTTTCCTGTGCCAGATAGACAGTATAACCTGATTTCCAGAGCTTACAGTTAGCTCAGGCAAGAATACAAAGGTAAATCATCACCATTAAAAATCAGGACCATGTGTAGTCTAGAGTAGTCTTCAGAGTTAGCAGCCACCTTAGTCTTTGAGATGACTTGCTGTTTGTCATTAATGGTATGTTTGACTATTGTTATATGAAACAGATAACAGTTGGAAAGGCAGAGATTAAAATCACTGTAGCATTTATTTTTATTCATCGATATTCCCACCACCTCCTTCTCTTCATCTACTACCAGCATGCTGGGGAAGACATTCAAATGTTAATGAGTAATTGTTATTGACTGCACTTTCCCAGAATCCTATTTCTATCTCACTTTTTGGTAATCTCTATGTAGATGTTTCATTGATATCTCAAATCCGTTTGACTGGAAGTAAATGCATTGCATGCCTTCTTCTTATGAAACCATTTTCTTTTTCTATGTACTTATATTTGTCAAGTGTAAATCACTTCAGCTAAAGTCTGGGGTCCTCCGCCACTGTTTCGGGTCTGCTTGAACTCCAAGTGTAATTGATCTTCAAATCCTCCTCATCTCCTTCTAATTTTGGCTTTCCCTCTCCTGGGTAACGTATATACACACTATTTTTATGCCCCACATTAGTAGGGTAAAAACAAAACAAAACAAAACAGTTTTCAAGTTGCTAGGCAGCAACAGTTGAGGCCCAAAAAATTAAGTTAGAATCTTGTTTATGAAACATTTTCCCTGTATTTCCCCTTTTCAGGAGAGTGGGGAATTCTTCTCTTTAACACAGAATAATCATTTAGAATTTTATTGATTGGTAAGCATCAAAAGCGTCTCACACAGCACTGCACAGTAATACACTTGCTAAATTTTACATTCTTGCTTTTCAATAGAATTGTATTCTTCTGGAGGGAATTCCAGGACTGAATACAATTTTTTTTCAATGTTCAGACTATCTGGAGTGCAGACTGGAGATGGTGCTGTGCCCTATTTGAGAGGGAAAGCACACAATTAAAGAATAGGATGAATAGGAGTCATTAACATACCAGTCATGGCATACATATTAGCCTCCATCATTTTCTGTGCTCTTGAAATATCCGTCTGCTCTGTACTCTTTAGAAAGCCATTTGGTAACTCATAGTGTATACCTACTTGAGCACAGTAGATCCAAAGTTATAATATATATATTGCCTTCTGTAGAACAAAGTGTGTGTGTTTGTATATGTGTGTTTTTGAATGTGTGTGTATGTTTGTATGAGTGTGTGTGTGTTTGTGTGTGTTTTTGCATGTACTTGTGTATATGTGTGAATGTGCATGTGTGTGTATGTGTGTGTGTATGTGTGTATTCATCCTATGGGGGTGAGGGGTATACATCTGTAAACATCTTATAGTGTCTAGCTGGCAAGAAAAAGCAGTCAATAGATACTTCCATACTGTCTTTTATACTGGCTGCCACAGTACATAAGAGATACTACTCCCATTCCCTCCCCCAACATTTGCTCCAGGATTTTCATGCTTTCATTTTTTCTTGACAATGGCCAGTCTGGTTAGTGTGAGATAGAATTTCAAGGTACTTCTAATTTCCATATCACTGATCAATAATAAGCTGATCATCTTTTTCTTTCTTTTCTGCTTTTCATTATTGATTAGCAGGCAGATTGCTTAGCCAGCAGAATAATTGACTACCATACAGTCAACCGTGGGTTCAAGATGTAGAGATACAAAAGTGGGAGCAGACATATCAGAAGTGTAAGAGCATCCTGACCTACATAGGGAGTTTGAGACCAGCCTAGGAAACATTAACCAAAAATCAAATATGTATTACTTATTTGTAATTCATCTTTAAATACTTCTGTTCAATTCATTTGCTCATGGTTGTCTTCATTGTTTGGTATCTAGCTTTTGAAGTTATTTATAGATTGAAGTATTCATTCTCTATCAGCTATGTAATTGTTTAAGACTGGCAAAAGTGTCTCCCATTGTGTATGCTGCCTGCCTGTTGTTGGTGATTACAGAGGAAAAGCTTTACAATTTTATCCAAGCCTATTTGTCTGTCTTCACAATCATTGTCTGAGGTATTGAAATCCATTTCCAAAGTGCATGCTTGTTCCTATATCTTGAAGTGCTTGGCTGTTTTAATTGGATAATTTCAGAGCTTGAGCTATTAGATTGACATCATTGATACATATTTAATTTATGTGTGTTTATTAGTTTGTGTATGGTGATAAAAATCTAGTTTGCCTCTTTCATATATGGGTCTCTTAAGTACTTTCAAATTAGATTTATATCTTAGAAGGATATAGTTTGAATCCATTGTAGTATCAATGCAGGTTAAAAAGAAAGTTTGAATGTTTTTGAAATGTGAGGTTTAAAGGGCATGAGGCAACAGCAAAATGAAGGAACTCTGAGGAAATGTGGCTCTGATAAGAAAATTATTTCTTTCTTTTTCTTTTTTTTTCTTTTTTGGTTTTTGAGACAGGGTTTCTCTGTGTAGCCCTGGCTGTCCTGGAACTCACTCTGTAGACCAGGCTAGCCTCGAACTCTCGAACTTAGAAATCCGCCTGCCTCTGCCTCCCAAGTGTTGGGATTAAAGTCGTGTGCCACCACCGCCCGGCAAGACAATTGTTTCTTGAATAGGTAGGAAAAAGGGAAAGTTAAATTTGGTTTGAAATTTCTTATGTTAAACAATTATGGCTTTCTGAGTTTCCAAATGAGTTTTTCTTCATTTGCTTTTTTTGAATAAATTAAAGCATCTTACTTGATGTACTCTTTGGTCACATATTTCGCCTATGAATTCTGAGATGGCAAGGTAGCCTAGTTCTGTTAGCAAACAGGAGTGTCATTGAAATATGCATATTTATTGGTGATCCAAAAAAAATTAGATTTACTGAGCAAATAGACTTTGTGCAGCCATCCAAAACAGAGTAGTTGCCAGAATTCTAGTACCAGAAATACTATTTCTTTGATCCTTTACCAATCAGTTATCATATCTTCAAAATGATAAAGGGAAAAATGGTGCCCAAGGAGAGACGTGTGATGCACAAACAAACCTCTCACAGAGCCCTGTGTCTGTAAGGATGATTGGTGACCCTCATCACACAAGCAAAGAACCATTGTTAGCCACATCTTATAATTCATGGTGAAGTACTTAGAAAAATATGACTGGTTGTTATTATGCTGGATCCATTCTATTTTCTGTAAGGCCGATGAATGTAGGGTCGTTTGTATAGCATAATAGCTTTCAGCATGGAAGCAGAGAAGAAGTTTATTACCTGAATTTCCCCTTCCCCTGAGAGGGATTTGTTTCACTTTGAAGTAGGATTCTTATAAAGAACCCACAAGCCACAGTGCACAGTGTAGTTTTCTTGAAATGAAGTCTCAACTATAGTCTATTTTACTTTTCCAATTTACCTGGAATCCACTGAAACATGGGCACAGATTGTTACCAGGCGCTTAGGTTTGTAAACCTGCTACCTTGGTTTTCCTGTATTTCAAAAGAATTAGGAAACAGAAGTTGGTAAAAAGAAAATGGATTTATTTATAGTCTAGTAGATTGCTGTGTAGATAGAAGCCTGATTTTTCATTGTCCCTGCGTATTTTGTGTATGTTTGACAGTTCATAGAAAGCATGTGACATAGATTAGACAATAGGCAGATTTAGCTATGATACTGTTTAACCTTCCTTCTTTGGGAGAAGAGAACCTGATTCCAAGCTGTCTCTTTTCTCTTTGCTTGCAAGAGTCTAATCTGAGGAATATGAAAATTTTATAAAAACTATTTTTAAAACAGAATGAACTTGTGGAATATAAGATTACCCTCAACCTGTGCTCACTCTGTGCTTGACAGAGTTCCTTGTCCCTATGTCTATTTCCCTGACTGGCACACAGTGTAAACTTGAGCCTTTCCCTTAGTGGGGGCAGCTTCAACTACAGACTTGTGTAAGCCTTATAAATATTAATTTTAAATGTACAGAAAAAATGCTTTCCTGACAGCTGAAGGAGAAGCACAGGTGTATCTTTATATTTCTCCTCTTTCTAGAGACTTAGTGTGTCCTCATACATGCAGTACAGGAAGTCCCACTGGAAGACTATGATACTTTAGATATGGAAGTTGGTAAATGTCCTACACAGCCTTTCTGCTAATGGTATTGAAAGTGGCTAATAAGACTGCATTTGGAAGAGATGATTCAGAGATATGAGGAGTAAATATTTGGAGTAGAAAGTGGGTTCTGAAAGCCCTGTTTTCAAGTTTTCTGATTATCACTTTTGGTTAGCTCATCATTCCTCCAAGATTGTTTTTCTTCTAGAAGACAGGGATCTCACACCTAGGAATTAGGAGACTACGATTTAGATTGTGTGGGTTAACACAGAGCATGTCCTATGACAGGCAATAGGTCCTTGCTCAATAGTGAGTCTAGTCTCATTATTTGCAACAAATCTAATTGAAAGATTGGTTTTTTTTTTTTACACATTCTATATTTAACCTACATTCTACTTCATGTTTCTTATTTTAAGGTAAAGTTGATTAAGAATAAATAGCATTCCAAGCTGTTTCCTCCCACTCAGGGTATTTTCTTTCCTTCTGCTTTAATTTCTATTGTTTCTGAATTTACATAACCACAAGGGATAGTTGACTCAAGAAAGTGAGTGGGGGGGTGGGGGAGAGCATGCTTGTCTTTAAATAAGAACCCTTCATCAAAGGAAGACTCTACATTTTCCTACTCCCTTTCCTTCCACTCATTCAGAAAACAAACAAACACCCACTGTGGCTTTTAAGCCTTTTTAAAGAGGTGGAGCAATGAATACATTTTGGAGGTGTCAGTAATAAAGGATTTATTTCCAGTTTTACAAATAAGCTGCCTTTGACAGAGGAGGAAAGTGGGATGCAAATTGAGTGAAAGCTGTCATCTCTGTATCCTTCAACAGAGCATCACCTACATTATGTAGAAGAGAGATAATTATAGAACAAATTATATTCAGTGGTCATCAACCATGGGAAAGAAGGAGGAGGACAAGGAAAACCTGCTTCTATCCATTTTTTAAATAAAAGGTCTATCTATCTATCTATCTATCTATCTATCTATCTATCTATCTATATCAACCATGGGAAAGAAGGAGGAGGACAAGGAAAACCTGCTTCTATCCATTTTTTAAATAAAAGGTCGGTCTATCTATCTATCTATCTATCTATCTATCTATCTATCTATCTATATCTCTCCCTCTCTCTCTCCTTCTCTGTCTCTCCCTCTCTTTCTCTCCCCTCCTCCTCTCCTCCTCTCCCTCTGTCCCTCTGTCCTCCTCTCCTTTTCCCCTCTCCCCTCTCCCCTTCTTCCCTCATGGATCATCTGGAGCCAGTAGAGTTATAGACATTTGTTACTCATCCCCCTGAAATGGGTGATAGGGGCACAACTTCAACTATGTGTGTATTCCTTCATACCAGTCCTCTTTTTATCAATTGTTATACTAACTTTGTTTGCTAAATATTTCTAAGACAATATTTAAAACCAAAGATGTCCTCTGATACTTCCATCCAATTAACAAGTTGAGTACTCTGAGCTAAATTCTGGGTGCCTTATGTTCTAAAGTATCACATGTAAATATGACAGGAAATAACAGCCATGGAGCCTCACTTTTCAGGCAGACTGACAAGATTTAACTAATGTTAGAAGTCTGTAAAACCAGGGGACCACCATATCCCGAGTTTTAAATAAATTCTTCCTCAGCTAACAGACATTTAAGTGATGGCTTAAAAGTAAAGTTCACAGCATGTGCATATACATATGTACATATGAAATGAATCTCTTTTTAATCCTGGGAGGAAAATGAAACTATACCTTCAGTACTCCTACCCTTTAAAAACAGAGACTTGGAAGGAAGTCTCTGAGAACGTAGAGTTTATAGGATCTCTAAGATAAACTATAGTTTGGATACCTCAGACTCCTGGCTTTTTTTCTCACCAGAAAAGACCTCATGATAGAGATTTTCTACATGAAACCTGTGGGATTCAACCTAGAACTGAAGAGAAGATGAACGGTGACAGACCTCAAAGCACTTTAATGATTATCAGCATTAACTGTTGCATGAAAAGGTCATACATAACTTTCATTACATTCGATAAACTGAAAATGTGGAATTGGGATAAACTTTATTCTAAGAAATGATTACTAGCAAGAATCCACAGCATTTGCTGAGGCAGTGAACACCTTCCAGGACTGGGTGGAATTGAATGGCTATCCAGATAGTGGTTGTCAAGAGTAATTGAAAACTGCACATAGAGCTCCTGATATACAGCAGGCCACAGAAAGATCCCAGGATGAAACTTTTGGCCTGATGTTATAGCCTGACATTGTTGCTGCTGGTCTAGACTGCATGATCGAATTATAGTGGGATCCCATCAATGCTTTGACTGAGATAGCTCGAGCATGAGGCTCCGAGCTCCTTCACTTTGCTTACCACATTCTTTCTAGCAATTCACTTATCTTGTTGTAGACTTTTTGTACTTATTTTAAAACTGAATAAATTCTAGAACATGTGGTTTGGAGGATTATCATTTGTGAGAGTTTTGGCAAAACATCATTGTACAATTGACTCAATAAAACTATACACTATAGTAAATTATTTTGTAGTTTGTACATGTCAAAAATTTTATCAAACAAAACACAAAGACATACACACACACGTACAAACACACACATACATCTCATGTATATTTAGTAAAAATAATGGAGTTAAGCATTTGGTTAGGATACCTCAAACTATCTGAGTAATTTATGTATTTATTAAAAAGGCAACTTATAGAGATTCCTTTGACCAATGTTTTTTATTAGAACTATTATATTTTACAATTGTTTTAGTCTGAGTCAATAATAATGGTCTGTACAGCAAGTTCTCAGACTCATTGTTATATTTGTATTATTTGAAGACGTTGTACTTGATTACTACTGTCTCAATTACAGTCTACTAACCACAAGGAAAACATTTTTTAAAATGACATTTAGGGGTATTTCAGCTTTGTTGTGTTACATGATAAAGATTATAGATAAATAGGCATATGTCTTATTTTATCGTTTAAACATTTGGTTCACTATACCTTGTTAATTTACTTAATATAAACTAAAAGTGATTAATATAAAGTTTTAAATGTGCTCTCCATATGAAGTAGCTTCCAGGGTTTAGCTTCACAAAATCTGGAGAGGCAATTGTGTTACAGAGCAGAATGCATAATTCTAAGCATGATAGTTATATATCAGGTACAATTAACTGAACTTGGGGTGGAATAGTTTCTTGGAATGTTTCACAAAAGACAGAATTCTAAAACTAAGGGCTACAGGAGTGGGTTAGTCACAAAAGGAAAGGTGAAGGTTGGATGTAAGTTCCTAATTTCTTTCCCATGCCATTTTGACTCCAGTGTTGGAAGACCATAAAGCATTTGCTTCCTGGAAGCCCCTAAAACTACAGCTGAGGAACAAAACAAAGAACAAAGCTGACTATACATGATAGAAGGATGAGTTGAGACATCTTCACATGTTGGTGAAGGAAGACGGTGTCCAGATTAATAAAAACTGTTCTGTAGTTGCTATGTATAGCACACTTCATGCAGGCAAAACTCTTTCCATATGCTTTCTAGTTCAAACACAACAACAGAAATATGAGGTCATATTTGTCATTTTAATTTTACAAAGCAATAAATTAATAAAAGTTTTTAGAAACTAGTAAATGCTTTTCTCATACGCATACAATGAGGAGATTTGAGAGTAAGAATATGATTTACTTCAATCAAAAGAGCACAGATTAGGGGGAGTTCTTGAAAGATTTTTACTAAACAGCACTTGCTAAATTGCATTTCATATAGGAACTCAACATTATGGAAAATTGCAAGCTGAAAAAATAAGGTAGACGCTGAAAGAACTGAATTTGTGGCCATATTCAAATGGGTTCAAGTTTATTAAGTAAAGTCCAACTTGTTACAGAAGAATATATGAACATAGAGTGAAAATCAAATGTAACTGAATAAATACACAGATATGCACAGTAAGACTTTCAATATAAGTATAGTATACATACATACACACTCACACACAGCATAAGAGATTCTACATGAATATTTAACAGTTAAGTCACCTCTCTTGTTCTATATAGTATTATAAAGAATGTATTGGTATGAATATATTTCAAATATATAGTGTTTATACAAATAAGTATATAAAATACACATATTATTTATATATCCATATATATATATATATATATATATATATGTTGTATTCGCAATACACAATAAGGATTTTAACATATGTGGAAGCTATTGACTATTTTCCATATGGCATTAAATAATAAGCCAATTTTTTAAAAGTCACCCCCTGGGGAATATTCGATGCTCAATTGCTTAAAGAATATAAAGCTAAACTAGATAAAACATCTCTCTAACCTCAAAATGATCTCATTGTAAAAGTTACATGCACAGACATACAAATTATTAAAGGTACTTTTAATTTTTCCAAAGTACATATCCCAACGTATTCAGACAATACTTTCCATGGAAGTAAAAATACTTTGAAGTAAAAATTCTTCTAAAAATTAATTTGCTGTTTGAAGCTAAACTGCTATATAATGTAACATAGAAACCAGGCTGCTTACAGTAGCATAAAAAGCATGTAGTTATTTAAAAATAATTAGTTCAGCAAAGGTATGCATGAATGGAAGGTGATGGGAAGGAGAGAGAGAATTAATTTCCCAAAAGGCAAATGCAGATAAAATTATGGTTAGTGTATTTTGTCTTGCAGATACACTTTCTCTGTTCTCTTGGGTCATATTTTGAATTAACATGCACTCTAATGATTGTCCACTTCCACAAATGACAAAGACTCCTTTTAGTCACTCCTCACTGTGTAGGTGTTCTGAGCTCTGCCTTGGATTTCCCCTTCCATGATTTTATAAATCAAGTGCAGAAACATTAAACAGAATCTTTACAAGAAGTCAGGTTTATGATGTGTCCTACCCAGTACTTTATAGAGTTCTTCATTAAGCGATGGAAATGATGATCATGAGATGAGGCGGGACCACCCATCCTGATCCTTTTCATGCTTTCGTTATTACAGGATCATATAAAATTTTAAAATGATAAAAAGTTTATGTGCTAATAGAAATGTTGTCTTGTGGCTATCATCTATATGTGTTTACAATAGTCTGGGTTCAGAAATCATCTTCAATCCTGAAAACTTTGTTATAATTATGCATTTCTGGCAGGTGTTAGAGTTGGTAGACTTTTTTGACAAACTTTAACACATTTCTTTTCTTGTTCAAGATAGGAGGACAAATGATTACATAAAAACACAATCTTAAACGTTTTTCAGGTTCCAAAGTATTTGGCCAGTTCCAAGCAACAGATAAACTGCTATAGTGATTTAACATTTTGAAATTCCCAGAATGAAGAACAAATGCAACTGGCTGTCCTCCTCCTCCTCCTCCTCCTCCTCCTCCTCCTCCTCCTCCTCCTCCTCCTCCTCCTTCTTGTTCTTC
>NW_021604618.1:2511304-2527772 GCF_004785775.1 Grammomys surdaster
CTCTCTCTCTCTCTCTCTCTCTCTCTCTCTCTTTCTGTCTCTCTGTGTGTGTTTGAAGAAATAATGAAGTTATTATGTTAATATATTTTCTTATTCAAGGGGCATTTATCTTCTGTGTACCTAAGATTGCTATGAGTACTGGGAGTAAAGCAAGAAACAAAACAGAGGTTTCCATGGAATAGATATGGACAGGTTACAAGAATAGTATCTGGAACAAAAGGGAAAAACAAACAAAAACCAGCAAACAAAAGGGGCCAACACAAAAAGAACATGCAAAGTAAGAGCAGTAGTGTTTCATAGAAATTACCATGGTGACAGAAAATTTTTTAAATTCTGTACAAGCAGGATGTAGGTAGCTACAGAATACTAGATTTAAGCTAAGTATGACTAATCATTGAATTTTAAACTTTAACTAGTTTTAATTAATTTAAGGAGGCACAAGAGGTGCATATCTACACTGTTGGAGAGTTATACACATAGTTCTAAAAGTGCAGATATAGCCTGGGGAAGAACAGCAGCTATGTCAAGTATTTATGCTCATGAGGCTGAGTGAGGAGGATCAGGAATTCAGGACCTGCCTTGGCTTTACAGTGAGAACCTGCCAGTATGATCGCTCCCCAAAAATGAACATCTATATTTGTGCAGGGATAACCAAGCTGGTGCAGAGGAATGGTTATAGTTATAATCTGAATTAGCAAAGACATTGTCTTTGAAATAAAATGGAGGACAGTTTGGATACATCTCTATGTGGATAAGAGACAAGAGGTCAAGTCCATGGTGGGGAACTTGAGACTTTACCCTAAAGTTTAAACTATTATACTTCATTCTCAATCTTATATTTTATAACAATACATTAGGTTATCAGTTCCTTCAAGCCTTTATGGACATGTATTTTAGCTGGAGTATTTTATAAGACAAAATTTTACCATGTTTATATTTAACTTCACTTGTTCTTCAGTCCATTAAAGAGCCCCTATATTTTCTTTGCTTACTCTTTTGTTAATGTATGTTACCCCTTCTACGGTAGGTCCATACTTACCACAGCAAAGTTGTTCTTTTTCTGTCTCCACAGTGAGATTATCTCAAAAGTCAAATGTAATAGAGAGATGTTATGGGAGAAAACAAGACAATTTTCATAGGCTGACAATTCTGTCAGACTAATGAGCGTTTTAGGTCACAGCAGAAGAAACTAGCAAGCATCATTTTTTCAATTAAAAAACACTAGGTAGATAGGACTGTAAAGGATGTTAATGAGAATTCAGGTATTCAGAATAATCTTTTATTATATCTCACTAAAATAATACTGTCACACTTTAAAACTTCTCAGTATATATAGATATTTCATTTTTATATATAAGACTATAAGACTATTATTGTAGATTTTAGCTTTATTAGTGATTTCATTTGTAAAAGGAGTCAGATAGCTTTGTAAGAATAATTATAATGCCCTCCTTCCAAAGTTTACTTTTAATTAAGAAAATGTTTAAGCAAGACTGTAGTTTCCTTTAACGGTATCCTTTAATTGAATTTCTTTTTAAATTGTCACCTTTTAATCTTTCTTTCTCTCTCTCTCTCTCTCTCTCTCTCTCTCTCTCTCTCTCTGTCTTTCTTTCTTTCTTTCTTTTGTTTAGATGTTGGAAAATATTCCTTATACAAAGAAAAGTAAAGAAAGAGCCAAAAAATCCTAACATTATTTGACTGTCAATGTATCAGAATCTCCAAAATGTGCTATTGCTTGTCATTTATTGAGTGTTATTAAGTAACACTGAAAAAACAAAACTGTATAAATTTACTACCAGCATTATTACTTTACATGCATACTATATGCTATGCCTAAATTGCCTTGTTTGACTTAACTCACATAGTACCTAGTGATCTTTTTATTTTTCAGTTAAGGAAATTAACAAACTGCACTAATTTGTATTACCAGATTCACACATTTTATAATACAAACAAGATTCAACTTACAGCCTGAACTATAAAATTTGTTTCTCCTTGGCCTCAGAAGGTAGCTCAATTAGTAAATTACTTGTTTTACAACCACAAGAACCTTAATTTGTTCCCTAGCATTTATATAAAAAGTCCAGGTGTGTTGGTTCACATATGTAATCCTATCACAGAGGAGACAGGAACATGTTGATACCTGGAGCTCACTTTCCAGTCCCTCTTAATCTTCAAGGTGATTTCTTGGTCAATGCAAGACAGTATCTCATTAAATAATATGGATGGCTACCCAGAAATGACACTAGAGGTTAACCTTTGTCATCCATACATATACCAACATACATGTGCATGCACACATATGCCCCCCACATTTCCTCTGTTATATACAATGTTGATATTTATAACTCACTAATATCTGGATGATAATAGTTTTACATCATGGCTTTGCCATTTGTTATTTTTATTTACCATCTTGAACTAGAGTATCTCAATCTTGATGGCCTTACTTTTCTTGTTTATAAAATTGATTTATTAATTATGTTGCTTATAAAATGCTGATGAAAATCAGTACATTAAAATACCATTGTATTACATGTAATAACCTTTATAAATTTTACAGGAAAAATTATGCAACAGAGTAGGCACTTAATTCATTTTGTGACAATTAGTAATCATTTTATCTAACTTAATTCACATGTGCATGCATAAAGGAAATTTTTGTTAACTCTTTTAAGTTGTTAAAGAGGATTTTTTTTTAAAGCTCCAATGTTCCGTCTTTCCAACCACACATTCCTTAATTTTCATCTTCTTATAATTTACAGATTACATGCAGATACTATTATTAATGAACTCATAGGAAAATTGATTAACATCCTAATGACTTCCTTCCCAAGAACTGAAAAATATTCTGGACTTCCTCACATTTTCTGTTTGTGGCTGTCTGCTCATGATCAGTGTCTTCACTGAGATTAGCTCTGGCATCCTATAGGCCGCTGTTCTTTGTGGTTGAGGGTGTCTTCTCGTTGCTCGTGACTTTTCTATGAACTCTATTACTCACTATATGCTGTCAAATATTGACTAGCATGTTGATGCCATTTGTTTTTATTTTCTCTTTTGGTTTAGTAACTAGGAAATTACAAACGTTATGTGCCTGCTTTTCCTGCTTCTGGGAATCTCCTGGATTAACTCTTACAGTGCACTGTATTTTCTGGGTGTTTTTACTTTTCTCTCTCTCTCCCTCCTCTCTCTCTTCTCTCTCTCTCTCTCTCTCTCTCTTTCTCTCTCTCTCTCATTTTCTCTCCCTCCTTCCTTCCCCCCCCCCCCCCTCCTCCCCCCTCTTTCTCTCTTTCTTTCTTTCTTTCTTTCTTTCTTTCTTTCTTTCTTTCTTTCTTTCTTTCTTTCTTCTTCATTATGCTAGTTTAGAAAACACCTGGCTTGCTCTGCTAAAGTGACTCATTTGGCTTCATGAAAACCCTGTCCCTGTCATGTAAGAAACTGACCTGGAAGGAAAAATAAAAATAAAATTTTAGTGCCTACTCTGAGGTCAAAGCCTGATTTGCAGAAGGAGAAAAATTACTAAAAGGGTAAATAAAGTACATTGGTATTTAGCTGATGTCTGAGTCTTTTTGAATGACTAGGTAAAAGACAAATACAGAAGCATTTAAGTATTGAGGAGATGAAGAACTGCCATATGTATAAACAGACTCTATTTTCCATTCCCAACTATACACAAAGTGGTAAGATTAGCCTGCATTACAGAAGAATCTGCAGTGCAGAAAAGTGTTACAACAGATCATCTGATCAAGTCAGGATACAAATCTATAGCTTTACTTGTTGTTGCAACAGATTAATAATTAATTCTATTAGTTCTTAATATGACTGGCCAGCCCCCCAATAATTGAGACTGAATCCTATCGATTTATTTAATCAATTTAGCACAATTAATGGGCAATTAGCCCCAATCTATTTTTTATACTCTAGACTGGCTAATTTGTAGCTGTGCTCCCCAAGTTACTTGTTATTTCAGTCTTGCCAGGGCTGACCTTTTGCTTCTCAAGATGCCCTTCTCCTGGCCATGTGCTCATGGTCTATCTATCTATCCTCCTCCTCTCTTTGTCTTCTTTCTCCTTCTTTTTCTCTTTCTTTTCCTTCCCATGTTCCCCATCTGCAATATCCAGCCCGGTAACTGAAACCCCACCTACCTCTATTCTCCTCAGTAATTGGCTGTAGCACTTTTATTTAACCAATACCTTTAAATTTGGGAGCATGGTTTACACAACAAAGGCCAATTTACATGAGAATTCAGTCCTTTGGGAGCAACCAGATCTTAGAGATTAGAATTTATAATTTGGATACACAGCACCAGACCAACCCCCAACATTTAGTAGTTATGTATTAATAGAATAAAATAAGGCTCCGGAATGGTGCTCTGTGCTATAACACTCCTTCATAGCATCATGAAGCCTGGGTTCTGTCTCTGTCACTTAAAAATTGAATCAAGTGATTAATCAAGTAAATACATACATAAATATGAAATTAATACAAGAAGAAAAGGAAAGAGATGACGACTGTACTTGTTTTAAACACATCCATAAAGGGCAGCTGTGGATGAGATATACAAAAAAATCTGTGCTTGAACAGTCATCTTTTTACATGAAGACTTTCCCTTCTCATTTTTCCTCATTTACTGCGTTTGTTTTTCACAGAAACAAAACAAAAAAGAAAGAAAGAAAGAAAGAAAGAAAGAAAGAAAGAAAGAAAGAAAGAAAGGAAGGAAGGAAGGAAGGAAGAAATAAAGAAAGAAAAAAAGAAAGGAGTGCTCTCATTACCAGTTTTGGACAAAGAATGCCATGTTTCTCAAATCAGAACTTTTCTTTTGTGGTTTTCTTGAATACTCTGCAAATTTCTTTCCCAGCTCTTTGGCCTCAAGGCTTGCCAAAGAGCCCTTGTTTCCCAGAGCTCCCTTTAGGCTTTTTGCCTTCCTAGCAGTCCTTAATTCTGTTCTTTGTTTGCCTCTCTCCAGTCCTGACTCTGGTCCTTTCCCAGCCTGTCTTTGTGTTGTTACTCCACGGGAACTCTTCCATGGGCTCCTCATGTTTATGCAGTCTGGGCTCAGGGCGAGCCTTTTATTTATTTCTTGGACCCAGCAGGGGTTTCCTGCTTGGTTTTCTGTGTCAGAATCTGAGTTAATTGGACTAATCAATCTAACGAATTTTTCTGAAGTTGTTCTACTATCTTAGCTCCAAGAGCTAGTCATTGAAGCTAATTGGTGGCACCACCCACGGGTAGAATTTCATTTCTCTGTGAGGTCATTTCACTCACTGGAAATAATCTCTTCCTTCCATCTGCCCTTTAGAAGATTTCTGGCAAATGTATTTTTAAAACTGCTAAGATAATGGGTGTGGAAAAGCTTGGTTTAGGAAGACGGAGGGGACAAGCAAGTTCATAGACAATAGGGTAAAGTTTACCAGTAACTGCTCAGAGGTCCTACTGTGTGTACTAAATCGAACACTCATTATTTCTACCCGAAGTTCTCCCTTTTCCTCTGGAAAGCATAGGCAATACCTGTGCTGTGGAAATAGAGTAAAGAATTTTAATTAAAAATCAATTGTGAATGAGATTGTTTAATTATTCTCAAAATTGGGCTGCTGGTAGTAGTACACACAAAATTAGTAGCAGAGGGATCATCGCTAGCACTAAATGGAGTCATTTGAAAGGGAAATAAGTAGAGCATTTGGCACTGAGTTATACATTGATCCTATGGGTTAATGTTAATTATGAAGGTGTTACCCAGGGCCATGAGGCTATTCTGCTCCAGAATGTGTACAGGAAATCTCTGTGGAGTGCCCACAACAATTCACATATGGAATATGAATCCTGTAGCTTATCAATTACCTCTCCAATCATTTTTTTTCTGGTATTGTTGAATCACTGACTAGGCCAAATACAGCAAAAAGAGTAAAGAAATCGGTACTAAAAGCATTCAAACTGAAGAACTTAAATAACAGAAAATTGTAGTCTCAAAATACTACAAAAAAGCAGGCTTTCTTAGGTCAGGATGTGTGAATGGGGGCTCAGTCAGGAAAGGCATCTATCTGCCTTGCACAGAATTGCCTTCTCACAGAGCACTTATAAAGAGATCAAGGTCTCTTCTTGCAAGGCTCATCTGTACAGTGTGACTTATCTTAGCTCAGTGCCTTTTATAATGGCTATCTCTCAGACAGTTGTATTAGACTTTATGCCTTTGACATGAATGTTATATGGACACAATTTAGCCCTCAGCAGGAGGTAAGATAGGTCTATGTTTTAATATATTCTCATTATTCTTGTTTACTAGCTACTAAATTAATCTTTTTTGCCTACTATTTTCTGATTTTGTTTGGTTAAATAAGTCTCTAAATGCTCTTTGTTTCTAGTTTTCAGGTTTTTTTATTCTCTTAGCTACTTCGGAGAGAACAATAAAGACTACTAAGCATGCAAATAAGGCAAAAATCTTAGAAAGCAATTGAGGCAAAATCCACATAGCTATCATTCAGAAACTACTAATATCTGCATTCTTTTTAGCTGGTGTCCTTTTAACTGGAGGTGTCATGAGAAGAGAAATGTTTCTACTCACAGTTCTCTGTGTTAACAAGATTTCTGATTATTTACCAGACCATCATGGTTTAATGAAGGTAGGTAGATCATTGTGCCCACACCATGTCCCTTTATTTTGTTTCCTAAAGAAGGCTGTTACCATTTTGGAGGAAAATATTATTCAGGTACTATGTAGCAGAGTGATTCTGAGCCTCTTGATTCTGTCTGCATTCTGTAATGTACACCAACAATTCTCAAGCATGTGCTACCATCACACTGATGACCAATGCTCCTAGCAAGGCCTCATCTCCTTGTATTAGCCAAAATGCCATTCTTCCTGACCTCGCTCAAGAAAGAACAAACTCTAAGTAGGGAATACCATGAAGAGGCGTAATCTCAAGTACCCTACAATTATAAGAATACAGATATTGTTTTGAAGCACTGTTATTAGAAAAGCTCCTAGTTATGCTCTTCTGTGAGGTGGATGGTTACTCTTTAATGAGATGCTGGAGAGCAGTTGTTCTGAGTTATATTTAGTTGTGAAGCGTCTTCCATTCAGGTTTTGTCAGTAAGACCAGTGAAAGATAATATAGGTGTATCCTGGTTCCTAGATGCTTAGTCTCTACAGCTGTGTTTCAATCTCATCTGTTATCCTCTTAGCACCATTTCTGGATTGTTTTTCTTGAGACATGTTTCTATTAGGATAGAAAGTCTTACATTGTTTCTTCTTTACAGTCATTTTAAAGTGTCACTGAGTAAGACTGATGTCTGAGCAAAAGAAATCTAAAATCTCTGAAATCTACTTGCTTGGTTTCCAATCCTGACTCCACCATTTGCTGAACTTAGGACCCTGAGTAATTTACTTAGCATTTCTGCACAGTAGTTTCTTCATCTGAAAAAAAAAAAGAACATACTATTAACATTGACCTCTTAGCATAGCTGCGATTACATATATAAGTTTTACAGAATGTCATTCCCTGTGGGCATAGTTAGGAAGCAGACTACTTGCCTCTTATATTTCACTAGATGTAGATCCCAAATCTCTCATTTTTATAGCCTGAAAGAGATACCCCAATTCATTCATAATCCCAAAGTTTTATGTTTTAGAAAATACACACAGACATACACACATACACACACACACACACACACACGCGCGTGCACACGCACACACACACACACACACTGTTTTTCTTTAATACATTTATTTTCCTGTGGTTTTGTGTTTATTGTGCTTGAGTCTTTAAAAGTTCTATGCTTGTATAAATCATGAAAAGTTTGAAAGGAGCCTGTAATTACTCTTTGCTCCTAAATCCTCAACAACAAGCATTTAGTTTGTTTTCCAGGCTATTGTGCTTAATTAATATTTATGTAAGACTTAGTGAAATCATGATTAACAGATGTCCTTATCTAAACAGGTGGTGCATGTATCAACAATGATGATAACAACAGTACTGCGACAGTAGCACTTCTTTATATCTGAGCCATTTCCAAGTTGAGTTAGTAATCATGGCTTTCACATTTATGTTCCAGTCTAGAAAGCACACAATCGGGTCAATAAACTTGACTGTCAGTGTATTCTAAGATATTCATGTGAAATATGAACCTAGTTTATATTTCAAAAACTAAAATATAACAACAGAGGCTGTCCAAGTTACTTTTCTTTTGATGTGATAAGACATCATGACCAAGGCAACTTACAGAAGAATTTACTGGGGAATTACAGTTTCGGAGGGTGACTCCATCATCATCATGGTGGGTTAGCATAGAAAGAAGCAAGTATGGCACTTAAGGAATACTTAAGAGCTTAGGTCTTGACTCTCAAGCAGGAGGCATAGTGAGAGAAAGTGTGTGTGTGTGAGAGGGGCGGGGGGGGGAGGAGAGGGTGTCAGGCAAGCTTTTGAAAACCTCAAAGCCTTCTCTTAGTGTCACAACTCCTCTAACAAAGCCACATCTCAACAATGCTGCATTTCCAAATCTTTTGCACATAGTTTTACAAACTGGGGAGCAGCGATCAAATATATGATGCTGTGGGACCCATTCTCATTCAAAGCAGCATAGTGGCATTGTCAGAAAATTGTTACAGTGTCTCATGGAAAACCTCAGAAATCATATAAAGTTGACAGGCCGCCTTTTTAGAATGACTGAGGACACAGACTTCTTGTTTTAACATTCTAGCAGAAATGGTTCAGCTTTTTTATTAAAACTATAGTGCTCCTAGTGTCAGCCCATTGTGTACACATTACAGGAAACAGCCAGTAAAACAGTGTAAAGGGGCTTAATATCAATAAACACCTCTAGCTCAACATCACTTATTCTGTGGTATATGATTGCTGAATCTCTACAGGACATATCTCATTCTTAGCCATATGACTCTCCCTGTATGTAGGAGACTCTTAAATATGTATCATTTCATTTGAGGCTCATTCTATTTCTGAAACCAAAATTAAATTTTCACTTAAGTAAGGGAAAATCTTCAATAAATACATAAACATCAAATTTGAAATGAATTGTTAATTTAGAAGCTAGTATTTTTCATCAATATTCAATTGTTAAGGTTTTTTGGCTATGTAATAGTCTTCTATGTCGTTTGAATTCAGTTTACAGTTTGTGATAATTTTTGCTTGGTTCAAATATATTAATTAATAATATTCTCTCTTAAGAGGACTAAAGGACAGTCTCATAAAAACATGGACAGAAATCAGCTCACTCATTTCTTCAGCTCCTAAGTATTATACTGTTTGTTTCCTGCATGCTAGATACTAACTCAGGTGTTCGGAATAAGAGTGAGGAAAACTAAGTGAATTTTTTTCTAGGGCTCGGGTGTTTGATGGGGCAGTAGAGATGATAAATCTGTAGCCTAATTTAGACTGCAGTAAATAAAGAAGTTAGGGGCAGGAAAGTGTTGGATGATGTGGTCTGATATTTAGGCAAGGTGATGGGCTAAGCATCTCTGTAGAGGTAACCCACAACGCAAAAACCTTAAGGGTGGAAATGTGCTGAAGGTGCTTATCTTTCAGAACTCTAGAGGGTCAACAAGGGCAAGGGAGCTGGAAGTGATGGATGGCAAACAAGGTTTGTAGAAGATGAGGCACCAGAGACAAGTTTAGGATGAGAGCGGAGATGATACCAGAACTGTTCACAATGAGCTAGCATACCATAATTGCCCAAGCCCAAGAGAAAGCAAAGACTTCTGCTTTTACTTTTGCTGTTTATATTTCTCTTCTCCAGTTATCCAGTTGTTGAATGATTGACTGTTTCTGCACAGCTTACTTCATTAGGCTTAGAAAACAAAACAGGAATAGGAAGTGTTTTCCTATTCTGAGTTTGAACTATTTACTCTCTAGAGACCTTCAGTCAGCTCAGAAAGTTTAAAAGTCCTCAACCTTGTGCCTGTCCTCCAGGAACCTTCATTTGTTTGTAAGTGCATTCCTTTCTATGTAATGACATATTTTTACACAAAAATGGCCTTGATAACTGTAACTGAACTGCTATATTTGTCTTCCTTCAAGACAGAAATTTTAAGACTTCTCATTGCATTCATTCTCAAACTCTAACATATCATCCTGAAGGATTCTATGGTGTGTGTGTGTGTGTGTGTGTGTGTGTGTGTTGCATAACTGCATGTATATTTCTATCTAGCTTGCCTTTCCTCCCTTGCCTCACAAAGTGCTATTATTCCTTTATGGCATCTTCTTCATAAAGTTCTCCCTAGCTTTTTCTCAGAGTTAATTACTTCTGTCCACGTTCAGCTCTGTACTTCTGTCATCTCAGGCATCACTGTGTATTGTTAGGATTTTATGCGTCTACTTTTATTTCCCACTAGAATACAAGTTCTTTAGTTGTCAAATGCAAAGCTTATTTGTTCTTGAAACTCTGATACCTAGCAAAGGACCTGGAATACACTCAGTTTGAAAATATTTTGTTTTTGATGAAAAAAAAAATGCCCATTAAAGATGAGGCTAATGCTCACAGCATGAAGTAAATAGAATATGCATATAAATGTGTTTTGATTATGTAATCTTTCCAAAATCATTATCTGAGGTATTTATCAGACATTATTATTAAATATATGTTTAGATAGACTTATTATTTAGCATTCTCTATGCTTTACGTATTTTAAAGTTTCACAGAGAAACTCACATTCCTGTGCCATTTTGGGTTTGAAATAACTTAGATTTTATCCATTCTCTAATGGACAGTAGAACAGATGACCACAAAACAGCTATCTTCAATGAATTTTAAACCTTAGACTACGATAGGTTTAGAAGTAAGTATATGCATTCATTAAACCACGAAATCATCATTGGATTGTGTGCTTCCAAGGGATACAGGATATAGCTTATTCATCTTTGCATCTCCTCTGTAGACTGCTGGCATGGAATCTATATTACTTTTTCTGAAACCCGTAGGGATTATGGTGTCACAGTAAATGTTTAACTGACTTTCAGAAACTCTACACATACACACACACACACACACACACACACACACACTCACATTCATACACTAACACACATACACCCCAGTTGACAGATGACTCTATATAAAAGAACATTTGTATCTAGTGAAGCCATAAGCTTATGCGGCTGAACCATGATTGTGGATCTTCCACAGAGTAACAGAACAGAAAATACTTGATCTTGAGATATCTAAGGCAAATTTTAGTAAAATACTAACATTTTTAAAACAAAATGACTGAACATTTTCACTGTAAAACATGAGAGAATAAAAGAAAAATTCACAACAAACAAAACAGACACTTGTCTTTTCATTTCAAGGCTCTCTCTTTTTGCTTCACTTTATAATGGATTATATGGTATTGACTCCACTTTAGAAAATAGTCAATAAATGGAAAAACAGTTATGATTTGTTACATACCTAATTTAGGAAGTTGATTCTGGGCTGATTCATTGACTTTAAGCTCTCTTCTGCTGCTGTGTAGGTTGTCAGTAATATCACAATGGTCTCTTCTCTTACTGAAAAAAATAAATTTTCATTTGCAGTGTTGTTTAGCATTCTTTTATTTTACATACTTTTATAGTGTCTTATGTATATATTTAACTGGTTTATATTTCCTTAGTTCCCTCTTATGATATGAGTGCATTTAAGCTTAATGTGATTTTTGAATATATATGCATCTTCTTGGTATATATGTTAGTTCTGAAAGTTTTATCACACTGTGAAGGAAAATCTAGAAATATCCTAGAAAACTTCTGAAGGAAAACACCTAGACTGATGTGGAACAATAGGAGATTAAGTTTCCCCAATACCCACTTTTGATTTCCACATTACCCGCATTTGGTTCCTATTCTTGATTCTCAACGTGACTACATCTAAAATGAACTAAAAACCAACGCTGTTGGGCACACTTTGAGAAATTTTTGGTTGGATCATTTAAGATAGGAAGACCTACCTGGAGTTGAGATCCTATGAGGTCGGAAAACCAATTCTACATCTGAACCTCACCTTCTCAGAGAAGCTTATGTAAGTCAGTAACTGGAAAAAAAGAAGCATTTTGCTTTGTGCCTGTATGCCCTCAGTCTGTCTGACAGGTTGATTCTTTTATTGACATTACACCTTCTTCGTCAGAGGTATACTGAAGACTAGCCGAGACTTCCAGCATTTTGGCCTGAACAACTACTAGATTCTTGGATTATCTATTAATAGACAATCATTATTAGACTGAGTGGACCGCTGTAGGAAATCTGTGTGTGTTTGTGTGTGTATGTGTGTGTGTATGTTTGTGTGTGTGTGTATATATATATATATGTGTGTGTGTGTATGTATATTATGTGTGTGTGTGTATATATATATATATGTGTGTGTGTGTATATACATATATATATATATATATATATATATATTCTGCTAATTTCGTTCTTCCAGAAAACCATAACTAAGACACTACCAGTGTTAACAATCATAGATAGGTAGGTGAAGAAGGTATTAAAGTGGATTCTCTTCACAATCAATATCCATGTGGGATCCAGGCTACTCCTTGCCCCATGTAGAAGAGGTTTGCATGGAAATGGATGAAATGTTACTGTTAAAATTTCATTTAAGTTTAATTTAACATATTTTAAAATAATTGTATCTCTTTACTTGAGTTTGAATTGAGTGGCATAGGAGCATCCTATGATTCACCAGTAGTCTAAGGGTACTAAGAGCCTGCACAAATCCAGAGACTTATGCTCAGTCAACAGTCATGCTTGATTTGGTCCAGCAAATTAGGGAATTAAAGATGTTTTAATAATTAGAGAAATAGCTCTTGAGAAATCTCTAGGCTCTCCTATCTTTAAAAACCTAATGTCTGTATTTTTTTATTCATAATTGCATCAGATTTACAGTTTCTTATGGCCTAGAGAAGTAGCTTGAATGGTGCTTCCTCAACTGAATTTCTCACTTTTACCCCCACAGAATGCATTTTCAGCAAAATTAAGGTGGGAGAAAAGAAGCCATTTTAGCTATGCAGAAGATTTTGTATAATACATTATTGGTTAAGGCTTCCATAGCAGGTAACTGGTTCATGAAAATTGACTTTCCTTCTTGAGTTGAAAACATTTTGGTTTAAAAGACAAAGGCTGGTATATGGAGGTCCATTATCACTGTTGCTTCAGGAATATTTTCTGTCTATTGTCTTATCTGTTAGTTTATTGATGAATAATATAAAGTACCTCCTCTCCAGAGTTGTGTTTCTTCTTCAGATCTGCAATGGAGAAATTATTCTTTTCAGAGCCAAATAAAATAAGTAAGCATGCTTAACCTATCCAGAAGTGAGTGAGATTAACTTGACTTTCCCACAAATGTAAACACACATGCACATGGAGAACTTTAAGTTTCTCGTTGTATGTTTTCTCAAATAACTAGAATTCATACTTATCTCTAACACACACATACTCAGAGATTGCAGTCCTAACTACATATCCGAATACACCATGCATTCATTGCTAAGGAGGGTAGGCCTCTAACAGTGTACACTAAGAAATCACTTAACTTCCCTGTAAAGTGTCAATAAATATTAATTCTACCCTTAGTTTTATACGATAGTTGGGATAATTGCCTTACTTAATCTCTATTTTATGTGTTTGAATATGTTTATTGAAAGATACTGTGATTTATCAACCTAGTAATAACTAGATACTATTCTGAGCACTATGGCTTGTAAGATAAATATCTTTGCCCTTATAGAGAAAGAAGAATGTATAACCATTATGTTGTACAGTAAAGGTGTTTTGATGGTGTATTCCATATGAAACATACAAGTAAAATGCTACCCAATACTGAATTAAAAAAAGATAACAAACTAATGATTGAATCTAAAGGACTATAGGAAAGACATAAGCTATATATAGCTTATGTCTATGTAAAATTTTATTAAAAGGAAAGGTGACATATCCATTCATTTCTAGTCCTCAATCCGTGTGTGTCCTTCTGAGTCCACCATTAATACATTTGTTACTGATATTATTTTTATGTATGTAGAATCTATTTAATCAAGCAACTAGATGAATTTGCTAGTCATTTGAGTAACTAATGATTCCTCAGAGATCATTTAGAACAGAAAAATATCTAAAACCTAAAATAAGGAAGTTTAAAGTAGTAAGCGAGAGGACTTTTAAAAGTTTCTTCAAGCTTTATGAACATACTATGTCAGCCAAATAAGTGGATACATTTGGAATTTTACACAATGTCAGAATTTATTGAGTAACAATAAATTCACAAGCTAGGGAAACTGCTTCAGATAGATATTCTTGATTCTCTAGGTAACTGTGCTGGTTGGGGTTTATGTCAACCTGAAACAATGTAGAAATATCTGGGAAGAGGCAACACTAACAGAGAACATAAGCCAGCAGATTGTGCCTGTGAAAAAGTCTTTAGGGGCATTTTTTTTTAAATGATTAATGTGGGAAGGCCCTGCAGACTATGTATGCTGTCACCCAGAGAATGTGTTCCTGAGTAGTATAAGAAAGAAGGCTGAGCAAGCCCTGAGGAGCTAGCTAATAGGTAGCAATGCTCTTTGGTCTCTACTTCAGTTCCTGCCTCTAGGTTCCTATCCTGATTAAGTTCCTGCCTGTGCTTCCCTTAATGAAAGGCTTTGAACTGGTAGTTGTAGCATGAAATGAAGACTTTCCTCCTCTGTGTTTTTGATCAGTGTTTCATCCCAATAGTAGAAAGCAAGCTAGGACAGTAACTCTGGCCTAAGAAAACATAAGTTACTTATTCCTATTTTAGTCACTAATATTCAATTTCATATCATGCATTACGTATTGCCCAGCAAACCCATCCATAAATTAAAAAAGCACAAACAAACAAACAAACAAACAACAAAACCTCATAATTTGAAAGGAGCTTGAGAAGGTACCCATGGGACACCAAAGGGATGAAGGAATTTCTACACTGATAACAAACCCTAAATAAACTCTAGGGATGAAGATTCTGCTTTCACTTGGACTTTGTATGTCACAGGTTTGAGAGTGAAGCTATAGAGTTGAGTTCAGCTATAGAGGTGAAAAGATTGGCCAGGACCAAAGGAAGGAATAGACCAATGACTAAAAGGCAAATCCAAATGATCCAAATGGGCAAATAGGATAAACAGACCATAGTTAAGTAGACCATATTAGCAGCTGGTTCTGAGGACAGATTAAGCCTAGGAAACAATAAGATATCTCTGTCAGTATTTGGTGCACAAACCACATAGTCAGATTTTATATTGGCAGGAGCCACCACCATCACTAAGCTTAGTGCTTCCTTTTTCATGAGGTCAGAGGAAGAGAATACCCCCCTCCCTTGCTCTAGTGTTCCTCCGTGGTCCCAGTAAATTTCATAAATTAATGGGCTGGTATCCTTTCTACTCTTAGGAATATCTTATTTATCAATTTGCACTGCATAGGTGGTCCTGGATAGAAGGTATTGTTTTTGGATCCATCTAGGCACAAAATCATCCCCTGTCCTCTGAATGGAATTGGAAAATGTTGTGGTAATTAGTTAAAACGGCCTCTGGTTCAGGCTGACTATCTAAGCTGCAGCAGTGGCTCTGCCTAGTCCAGCCGCCATGTTTCTCTGTCTGAGACCACAAGCGTGCTGCAGCTAGAACGGGCCTGCCAGAAACACCAGTCATGGCACCCACAAGATGCCAGCGTGAGAGGTAGCACTGCCAATCTTCCACGCTGTCTCCGCAAGGCATGGCATTGCCCAGACCATTCTACCATCCACAGGGGCCCAGTAAGAGAATGAGACTCTAATTATAGATCAATCAAAGGTTTTATATGTTTGGTAATGATTAATAACAAGATGCCCATACAAAGAAAGTTGTATCCCAATTAGCTAACCTAATTATAAGTTGTTCCCCTCGAGTGCTCTCCATACCTCTGTGGTTCTCCATCCTCCTACATCTCTACCCTCTCTAGCTCCTCCTCTTCCTTTTTTCTCTTCCTCTCTAAACTCCTCCTCTTCCTCTCCTTACTCCTCCCACCTTAGCTCCTCCAGCAGGAAAATGATTGTATAAAGATTCTCTAAGAGCAAGGCACAGTCTCAAACACAATCACTGCCTTATGCAATATGGAGTAACTCAGAGTAGTTACTGATCTACCATCACGATTTGATCACAATCTAACAAGGAATTTGCCAGCTTTTGTCCTTTTCATTTGCTCTTAAATAAATGTCCAATATCTTATTTTTTATGGTTTTTAGGAGACAAAACTATTAAAGAATTTTGCTGTAGTTGCCTTGGGCTATTGAAACCTCAAAAAGAATGTTTTTATTTATGAGGTTAAGAAAATATGAAGGTGACGGTATTTGTAATTCATTTTTGTGACATCTGATCTGTGTGTGACATTATAGCTTCTCATGTTACAACTTTTTATATTACTTATGTGCAGATGGAGAGAGAGAGAGAGAGAGAGAGAGAGAGAGAGAGAGAGAGAGAGAGAGAGGGAGAGAGGGCTGG
>NW_021604618.1:2527872-2531282 GCF_004785775.1 Grammomys surdaster
AAGCATAAGAATTAGGCCTTGTCTGTGTAGACTCAAATGGAATTAAAGTAATTTACTGAAATTTTCAGTGAGATTCAATTGTATTTTTTGTAAGAGGAAGGTTGGGATCGATTATGGATGGAGTGGTTACATGAAAGTGTGGATTTTGGCACTCATACACATCAGAGAGCTTTAAGCATCTGTGACTGGTATATATCAAAATGAAAATATTGCAGTAAGAAGGAAAGTTATTTTTATTGAAAATTTTTGCAGTAAGAGACAGAAGCTACCACTAAAGATAAAATATCTTTCAGAGAAGAAGCAAGAGGAGAGATTGTCTAAAGGTTGGGGTGAGCTCATGAAAAATTCATGGCAAATTTTTAGAGGATGGCATTGTATTCCAAGACTTTCTATTCCTTCTCCTACCTTGAAGATAGGTTGCCTAATGACATAGAGGAGGCCACTTGAGGGAATATCAGTTCCCACTGTCACCCAGAAACTAAGCAATATGGGGCTTTCTACTTGGTGGTTTACAATTCGGAGAAGGCTCCCAGGTTCTTTGAAAACATGAAATTGGCAAGAGGCTTTTTAAAATGTTCTACATGCCAGAAGAGCAGATGAAGGATTTATAATTAAAGAGTTTCTAAAATAAATGTTTTAAGTAAAGAAAATTTAGGGGGCCAAAAATCAAAGGCTTGACTAAGTTGTAGCCAAGCTGAGAGATAGGAGAATATCAAGGCTGGGTCACAGTGCTCTCTAGAAACCAAACATGATAGTGTTGTTAAGAAAGAATATCTGTTTGGTACTTGTTGAAATTTAACTTTTAAAAAAAATCTAATTGAGTAGGAATTTAATTAGAATTAAAGTGCATGTTTAGAATGGAGTGGCAGGTAGTTCACTAAGAATTCTACTCACTTTGTTGAGTGACATCCCATCAGCACTTCCACAAGTTGTGGGGTGAAATGCCAGCACATTCAGTGATAAAACTTCCTCTGAAGTCTAATACAGCATGAATAGAGCTCCATTTCTAAGTGAGATGCGTGCTCATTATTTTTCCCCTTCATATTGACTCCTATGTGTTTTTTCTAGAATGGCTCCAGTAGCTTTCCGCCTTTTCTGGTTTTGGATGTTAAGGATTTAAGTTTCTTATCTTTGCTGTTCTATTAATCAACAATAGGTAAAGTATCTGCCAATTTCACTAATAAAAGTAACCTTGTATTCCTAATAACAAACTGTCACATGGGGAAACCCAGGCATTATTGAACTATTTCAACTCAATAAAAAATCATCTCCCCTTTGCCTATGCCAGAATGGAAGAAGAAAGAATTACTTGCAACAAAGTCTGTCCTACACTGTAAGAGTTTCCTTGGTAAGAATATTAATAGAACATTTATTCCATTCTTAAAAGGTTTTTCAGATATTGACTGGCATTTTCATTTGTATTATACAATGTGGTTCCTTATTGTATATTAATACTAATAGACTTGCCAGGACTAAATTCACAACATATTCATACCATTTCAACTGGCTGAAATTGAACATGGGTAAACTCCAGTCTTTCAAGAGAGTCACAAATAACAATTCCTTGTTGCAAAGAGAAGAAAGAATTTGCCAATAGAGTCTATATATGGCTTGCTAATCCAGTTGAGAAATTTCAAATATTATAGTGGCTAAGATTTTCTTAGAGCATTCACTGAGAAATAAATATGTATAAATGGTATAATTTCTTAGAATGACTTGTAAATAAGGACAGAAAAGTAAGTACGGAAATTTAAATTTTGTACAGTAAATGCAAATTATGCTAGAAAAATTTGTCTCCTTTAAGGACAGATAACCAGGCCAGCTCCCATATTCTGCTTCAGGGGCTTCTAGGCTCCAGAAGTGTTCTAGAAAAGCAATAAATTTCTCTTTTTCTTTTCTTATTAAATGACCAGGCTGTGACTATTGCATTTAGTGGCTTTGTCTTCTCGTTCCAACAACATGTCCCTGCAGGCTAGCTTTAGATTACACCAGTACAGACCCCATCACTGAAATTAAAAATTGACCATAGTGCAGGGCCTGGAATCATTTACCAAAAGCTCTTGTCCATTGGGAGCTTGAAGTGGTCTCTTCCCTCTTGGGAAATTACAGCCCCTAATATTTTAAAATTTTTACATTTACATTCTGCCCAGTCACACACATCTATATTGAACATAGGGAAACAATATCCATGAAGGTTATATGGTAGGAAATTTTGTTGGGTGCAGGAAGAGAATCTTAATTCAGAATCCCTCTTCCTGCCTACCTTTGCCTCTAACTGATGTCATTTCTTTGTGATTGAATAACGTTCTCAGGTTTAGGGAATCAGACAGTGATGTGAGCGGAGATATACTTTTGGTCCACTCTGGAGACCCTGGTGTTGTAATCAAGCTGATGCTTCCTGAGGAAAGATGCTGAGGTGCTCCCCTGATTGACCACCTCCCTCAAACTGTTTCCAGAGTAAGCCCAGATACTGATTACCTCATAGAATCAAACACCTCTACAAGTCAAATAGTTCTAAGTTTAAGAGCTCAGATTGTTAGCAGAAATCTTTGTAATTCACACATCTGATTTTTAACTAATATTCTCTGTTTATTCGGCTTCATCTTCATATGAACTGCTACTATAGTTAAAGGTAAGGGATAGTTGAAATGACATGGTGTCCTTTGAACCATGTGAATTTGCTTTCAACCTCTTCTCCCACTGATTGCTCCTCCCTCTATTCACCTCCCTCTATTCAATTTTGCTTCACTTCCTATGTAGCTTTGGTGAACAAGCACCTATATTAAAAACATCACTTTCTATAGAATGTATTTTCCTCTATCCCTTGTGACTAATGCATAATGCAAGTATCATTCAAGGCAGGTATTTGAGTACTTTATTTTGATTTGACTCATATCTGCATGTCCATGTGGGCATTACTGACTCTTTTTAAGAGAGGACAGCAGAGCACAGGTGGAGTCCTTGAATAAAAAACCCGTCTTCTTTGTTTAGGAGAGAAAACAAAATCCTCCATTGCTCTGCAAGATAAAAATGAGTGGTCATTAGCTTTTAAGATGGATGTAAAGGTTTTCTTCCTTTAATAGCTGGCTGTGACCATAAAAATAATTTGATGCTTCTCTGCTTCTTCCTCCTTTTCTGTAAGAATGAATATGTAAATCAGAGACAGAATGAGGAGAACTGAAGAAAGAAGAAGAAACTTCATTCAGCAGTATTTTGAAATAGCTGTTTGGAAACTTAATATAAAGTATGATAAGAATTTCCACGCATCATGTTAAAAGTTCAAAGCTGAGTCTAGCAAGTATAGGCCAGCATAGTGATTGTTTTTTAGAGATCATAGGTGGGATTGAATCAGAATCAGTTGACAGAGTTCTCTCTCTCTCTCTCTCTCTCTCTCTCTCTCTCTCTCTCTC
>NW_021604618.1:2531382-2548304 GCF_004785775.1 Grammomys surdaster
CTCTCTCTCTCTCTCTCTCTCTCTCTCCTCCCTACCTCTTTTCTCTCCCCTCTTCATTTTCCTCTTTATTTCTTCACACGTATGTACACCTGAGTTTGCACCACATAAATCTCTGTGCATGCCCATCTGATTCTTACTCAGTTGCTTAGTATGAAAGTTTCTTTCCCTGACTGTGTCACAGAAGCAACAATTTTTGAGTGCCAAGAGATGAGAACATGGTGAAAGAGGCAAAGGGAAAAAAGTCAACCCTCAGCTATGACAATTCTAGGAATTGTATGCTATTAATTTCAAACTTATCGTCTTATGAAAAACTATTTCCAAACCTAGAATTTTGAGCTTTAGGACAAGAGTCCTAAAAAGACAAATTAACAATAAAAAATATATCAAATTTATAATTTAAATAATACTGTACAGGATGTGAGAGTCTTTGGAAATGAAGGGTAAAGACCAAGATGATAAATTTTGGTGAATGTTTGGCATTGATATTTAATATTACTGTTATATGGCAAAAGGATAAGTCCTAGTGGTAAAAAGAGGGTGGAGGTAAATTAAATCCAGTTCGCTGGGATTGGTTTATCTTCTCCTTACAACTGTCTTTTGCTTCCAAGTATATTGCAAGTTACCTGTCACAGGAGATAGAGAAAATAGTATTTTGCATCTGTTCTTGGGTTGTTTATTGGTTACCATGCTCTGTGCTTGAACAATATTATACTAGACACTTTGATTGACACAATAACACTAGACCTAAATATAATCTTCAGCAAGAGTTGGTACTGAGTTTATGTCGAGGTACAAATATTATCAGTTGCATGCCCTTGGTTCATAGACTCTCCACATTTATTTCCTATTCCGAAAATAATATTAGTTTACCTGACCTTTAAGAGGATTAAGCCAGAGAATAACTCTGGAGTTACCTAGAATCTAAAGGGCTGACTCTCATATTTTATACTATCTTATATTTTCTAATGAAAAAAATATTAGAATGAAAATTATTTGAGAAAAAAAGCAGATTAGAAAACACATCATGTATTCTGGCGATCTCAAAGGAATCTTTCATAATTAAGTTCTACAGTCTCAGCATCTTTATAAGATAAACACCACTCTTATTTTACTATGTACAATATTCATTTCCATAGATTTGTAAAACAATCGAACTATGTTAAATTAAGGAAGAAAGAGAAAACCTTTTAAAAAGAAATCTGCAGAAGCATTTCTCATCTCAAAAGATAGTAATTAAGTTTTTCAATCAACATGAAAACCTTAATCTTAATAATGGTCTGCTGTGCCTGATGTAGTTGGAGCCAATTTTCCTCAAGTCTTAATGCAGAAATAATGTTTGTCCTTACATTATCTCTCTTCCTATGTTTCTGTGCTCATAAGTGAGCCATATTCTTATCTGAAATCTCTGTATTTTTTTTCCCTACAACTTATATAATTCCCCCATCTCCTTCTGTCTACTATCTCTGAAGAGGAAAATCCTGTCTGCTCTATAATTTTGTAATTTCTGCTCTAGGACTATGTTTGTGTATTAATTTGTGCCCTGATTCTGAGATCCCTATTAAGACTAGCTTGACTCTTTTACCAAAGCATCAACCAGCATCCATTTAGAAACCTTGCTGAATAAGCAGACTGGAAGACTGTAAATACATGTAGAATTATTCCATATCTTAGACCCTGCATGGTCTACAGATATGCATGGGTGCCGTTGCTAAATAAGAGCTGGCATTAATCTTAGTCTAGAATTGGAATTTTAAGTAAATCTTATTTGAGCTTCAAAATTGACTACCTTTAACCCTCTCAAAGGAATACATGAATAAATGTAAAATTTTGTTACATGCTATAGTGCATCTTGATATGCAGATTGGGTGGTCTTATGCATTGGTAGGGCATTTGTGAAGACAGTTTCTTAAGGATTCTTAATGAAATAAGCAAAATAATTGAATAATTGTGCTAAGAGATTCAGAAATTCAAATATGAAGTGGAGTTGTGGTATATATGTGCTCTAAGTATATGGTTATAGATTCATAAGATGCAATCACACTTGTCCCTTCTCCTGTACCCATGCATGTAATACACATCTGAACAACAAGCATCAATGGATCTCTGAGCATTTATTTCTCCATGTGTTCAAAGTGATCCATAATTTAGTGACAAATGAGTACAAAAATTGGACACATACTTTCTCATTCCCTTCCTTCTTGTCCTAATTTATTTAAATAAGCAATGCTATATAAAGCCCTTAATCTAATTCTAACTATATTGTAGCCTACCTTTCTCGAACATATAACAATCTTCTTATTTATCCTAGTTTGTTCAGAGTGCTATTAGTAATTTTATATTTTTTATTAAATATGATTTTCATAAAATAGTGATTATTCCTATCTAACCACATATTTTAATACAAAATATTAACTCTATTTAACATAAAATGTTTATTCATATTGGCTTAGTGAAGTGAGGATTTAGTGACTAATAGATACTAAGACTGGCTAGATAGATATGAAGTGCTATGCTAGATATTAAAAGATATATGTTATCAAAATTCAGTATGGTCGTCCAGGAATTTATGATATCACCATGGAAAATAATGCACTTTCTTGACATAATGTAATGATTCCAGAAATCCAAGGAATTGGTATAGTTGGTAATGTTGGAAAGCAGAAATTCCAACTTACAGGTCATGATGTAAGTTATACAAGACTTCCAGCATGTGAATGGAAAAGGGAGTGTGTGTCCTTGTGTGTATGTGCATGCATGTGTGTATGTGTGTGTATATGTGTGTGTAATTGCATGAACGTGTGGGACTCAGAATTATTACAGCAATACATTTACATAAAATTTTAAGCAAATAATCGAAAGTAGGTTCATCTCATATAAAATCTCAACTGTGAAATGAGTTAGATGCTCTCAACTCATCTACGAGAAAGCTTTACTTATTTTTGAAGAAGGACGACATATACATTAATATGTGGCCACCGATTGTGGCATAATAAACAGTTGTTAAATGTTCTACTTAGTGTTTATTTGTTTGTTTTTGTCAATTTGACACAAGCTACACTCGTCTGGGAAGAAGGAACCTCAGTTCAGAGAGTACTTCTCTTGACTTGTAGGCAAGATTCTGGAACATTTTCTGATTAATGATTAATGCAAGAGAGTCAAGAACATAGTGATGGTTTGTAGTTGAGAGATATGAGCCAAATAAACCCCACTCCTATAAGTTCACTGTAGTATTTCCTACAGGAAGTGAAAGCAAACAAGCATCAACTGAAGTATGTGATTGAGTAAGCCTATGAATTGATGTGATAGGTTATGCTCTGATCAATTATAAACTTCCATGTGTCATGGAAGTAAACTAAATGAAGGAGGTTAATTTTAAGGTTACTATAATTTATTGATGTTCAAACTCAAATGTTACAATTGAAAGAATGCAAACATTTTCAGGACAAATGATCTTAATTTTCTATCAGAAGCAAAACTACATCGCTAAATCTAAAAATTTGTGTTTCAATGAGATGGTAACATTTTAAAAGGGTACTTAGTTCTGGATGAATTAGATTAGTTATTTGTTGTGCTTATCTTATTTCCATTTGGGAGTGAGGTGGTGCAATGTTTTTGTGTTTTATACCCCAATAATCTGTGATTATCTTCTGTTAGGTGGCATTTTAAATTTGAGATAGAATCTCTTGAATTTTCCTTGAACTCACTACTTTTCTGAATACAATCTTGAACTTCTACTTCTGCTTCTACCATCAAACTTCTAGGATTATAGGTGTGTGCCAATAAGACAGTTAACACAATATGTGGTAGAGAACCCATGGCTTCATGTATGCTAGACATGCATTGTGTCAACTGAGGTACATCATGAGCTCCTCAATAATGTTTTATTATTCTTTCAAAGTGCAGTTTCTGTAAAGAAAATTACTCAAAGGACCACAGCCTAAGAGTCTATTATTGTCATGACAATGTATACCTCACTAGGGACATTGGGTAATCACAGATTTAACTAATTTTTAATAATTAATATTCCACCTGGTAATTAAAAGGATAGTAATTAAATTCATATGTGCACATTGAAAGAAAATGATTGACAGCTTAGTATAGTAACAAGAGTTAGTGTTTATCAGTCTATGATAATACTAGGCTCAGAGGCCAAACTTATTATTTCAGTTGATATACTTGAGTAACATCTTAAATCTTCATATTTCCTAATGAGAAATGTACCACTCATGAAAAATTCTATGTGGTTTGCTTCCTATTTATTATGTTTTCTTGAACATCTGTGTATATTAACCTGTGTTTCATTGTGGTATGTTTGAAAGAGTTCATGAATGTGTGTGTATGTGCGTGTGTGTGTGTGTGTGTGTGTGTGGTATATAGGAAATGGAAGTGAATACCAGCAGGTAAGGAGCTTATGCTCATGAAATGAAGTCTTTGACAGAGCTGTATAACACAATAGGCTTCTCTTGATGTTTTTCCATTGTTATTGTTGTTGTTATTATTGTTTACCTCAAATGTTGCTAGCTGGCATTCCCTCTCAGGCCACCTACTTTGTGAGAGGATTCACAAGTACTTTAGAATTGTTTATTTCCTGTGGAAGTTTTTAGTATTTTGTGTTGCACATTTTAATCTTACTCTGTTAGAACTTTTGTTCACCTTCTACTCAGCTCCAGATTTTTGATAAAAACATTTCTGAGTTTTCTTTAGCTTGCTCACATGTTACATCCTTGTACACAAGAAGATACAAGTGCCTGAAAAACAGTTTTACTTTACTTCATGTTAAATGCAAACTGCTTGATCTCACAAATGGTTCATATTTCCACATTATAGGCCAGCTGTTTGTCATTTAGTATTTAATGATAAGAAATTATTCTCTCTCTCTCTCTCTCTCTCTCTCTCTCTCTCTCCCTCCCTCTCTCTCTCTCTCTCTCTCTCCCTCTGCGCCCACGCGCGCGTGTGTGTGTGTGTGTGTGTGTGTGTGTGTTTGTATGAGAGAGAAATAGAGAGAAGGGGAGCGGGAAGGGAAAGGGGAGCAGAAGGAGGAGAAGAGAGTGGAAGGAGGAGTAGGGAGTAGAGGGAGAAAGGGAGAGGGCAGGGGAGATGTTTTGTTTACTGGTTATCAAAACAATCTTTTGAAAGTATTTCACTTGCAATATGACGTAGCCATATACAGACATGGCTTTCATCTTTCAGTTTAGAATCTGAGGCCATTCCATAAACCTCATTTAAATTTGAATGGATTGATATATTTATATAACTCAATGGAATTTTAGTACAAAAGTAATTAATAACTTTGGCAAATATGCTATGAGTGGCAAATGGGTTTCATCCTGAATGTCAATTCTGTCAGATAAAATGCCATGATCTGAGCTATTCTATTGAAGATTTTCACCTGTATGTGGCTCACCAGGAAAGAATGTCAGACTCAATTAGTGTTGGCTTTGGTGTGACAGGAATAGGAATTTTGGGGACTCTGCAGAAGATTTAATATAGCTTATTAAGAGCAGGAAGCACCGAATGATGGAGAATTGGTATGACCAATATGTTTAGAATGTAAGAAAAGGTGCATTCAAAAGAGTCACGTTTCTTTCAAAACATGAGTGCAGGTTTTTCTGTTGGAGGGAACTAGTAAGGTAGGTTGTTGTAGAAGTTATGTGAAGCTCAGCCTATTTCTTCTTAGTGTTCTTCCTGAGAGGTAATCTGGAACTCTTCATAGTAACCATATTCTCACCGAGTTGTTTCCTCATCTATACAATTAAGCACTGGCTTGGTTGCTGTGGTGTGTAGGAGGTACTCACAATCCTGGATGCACAAGTATCATATTCAGCAGTAGTAGCTGCTACTGTTTTTTGTTCTACCAGCAAACAAAATGAGTGAATTCTGACAGAATGAAAGCTCTTTTAAATCAGTAAACACTGCAAACTTCGTTTGATGCAAGCCTCTCCCTTGTGAAGACTGGAGAGCCACAAGGCAGGCAAACAGGTTGGATGTGGCTTTTGAAAATGCTTTGGGGAAAGCTAAAAAGAAATATTGTGCAGTTTCAGTTTTCTTCTAGTCATTCTCCCTCCTCTTACTGTATTGTAGCTGTGTTCTGTAATTAAAGTCAGAGTTATTTAATTCTTCACTTATTCAAGTAATTTTTACATTGAAAAATGTAATTCCCAAGCAAAATGTTTTCAGGTTTGAATGACTTCATTAGAATTCACCTCTCCCCCACCCCCACCTCCCTACTCTTCAGGAATTGTCACCTGTTAAAATGCTTGTTCAAACATATCTAATTGAGAAGGTGACTTCTCAGGTTCATGTTCTAATTGACAAAACCAATAATTAAAGGCATCTGTGTCAAATCAAAGCATATCTGGAATGCATTAGTGCAGCTGTGTGCCAGGAGAACCATGTGGCAGATTGGATTGGTGATGGCATAAGGGCAGAATTCGTCCTTTGGTCTCTGGACTCCAATACCTGGCAGACATTCAGCAGCTTATCAAGGAACATTTAAATCTAAAAATCAATACAGTCTTTTTTCTATGACACACCTGAAACTGGCACTCCCGTATCTGATGACTTTAGCTTTCATTTGTCTTGTCTCTAAGTCCCAGTTTGTTAGGTTTTTATTATTGCCTCTTCTCTGTCTTTCTCCCAGGATTTTGAGGCTCACCAAAACCCTGGCTTTTTTTTGCTTATAAAGAAGACAGGTGTGCTTTGGCTTGACTTCATTGTTTATGAAAGTGAAGGGTCCATTAATAATAGCCTGCTCTTTAGAAATGTCACTGTTACATATCCTTTTCTTTGGAAAGTCTGTACTGGGATAACTGTCAGATGCTACCATTAGAACAATGGCCAGCTATCACAAATGACAATGTTAACATCTTGGTGCATTTTAAACTGATTTCTTAATTTTCAAAGCTAACCTATGATTGCTCAGTTTTGCCACAATTTTTTCTTTTCTTTTATGCACATACTCAAAATCCTTCCACTTTTAAAGAGTGAGAACTTTCAGACTGTTTACCTATCACAGAGAGGTCTTGAGTAAAGCTAAATCTTGAACAACATATTCCTGCCCTTTGTTTAGATCACTGTTCATGTTGCAATTTGGCCTTTGAGATAGCTTCTTCTGTAGCTGAAAGTTGAATCTGCCTCATGTAAAGTAGCTACTTGCGAAATTTACTGCTAATTATGTTTCTACATTTCTTCGCTGGTTTTCATAGAAAGGTTTGAAAGGATACTGTGCTATCTAACTCTACAATTGAAAGAACTGAGACACACTGGGATAAGTAACATGTCAAACTGAATAGCATTTTGAATGCATGTCTCTCAAACTGTAAAAGCCATGCCAATGTATTATGTTTGTTGTGCCTGGGAATTTATGTGAGAAAAAAACCCAAAGTGATACAGCATCATACATTAGTAGGTATATAATCAGCATTTTAGGAACTGTTGGATTATAAGAAAAGATGCATGATGAAAAAACTTAGTAAAAAGATGTTGCAGGACCTCACAAATTAAAGGGAAGTTAAAACTGAACACTTCTTTTAATCTTTAGGAGATCACAACAGAAATGAAAAAAAAAAGGGTCATGAAGTCAAGTTACATTTTCAGGTTTGTGACCCAATTTTAGACCTGGATTAGGTTCATAAGAGGCATGGCCCAGATCCAAAAGGAAACAGCAGACAGCCTGCCTTTGTTGACATTCAGTCACATCTGTCCATTGCACAGTAAATTTGTCTTGATACAAGAGCATTTAAGAAATTGAATGAAAGTCTTCAGGGCTGATGCACTTTAATTATTGCTGAAATTTTTTCCCTGGGGAATGTACCAATCAACTGACTATCAAAAACTTACACAAGTAGACACACACAAACAGCTTCCATACCAACCATTTTTTCATCCTTTCCATTTCTTGCAATCAAGGTTCATTTTGAAGCTTCGTTCCAGGAATTAGGACCATAGTTTGCACATGAAACTTGAGGTAGATGTGTTTTCCTCCCTTTTTTGTTGATGATTTGAAACTAACAGCTCTCTGTTTTTCTTCGGAACATGAAGAATAAATCTTGCCTCGTTTAGCACCAGATTTGAACAGACCTAACCATGATTTGGTATAAAGAATTTTTCTTGCCATTGCCTTCATTTGAGTTCTTTGAAAGCATGCAATCCAGATATATGTATCCATGAATAGAATCATTCCATGTAGTGAAATGATGCACACTTAATACACTAAGATACATGTTCACCAAAGTAAAAACCCAACCCAACAACAACAACAAAAAATCTTAGTAATACTCTTTATAGTGTTATTAATATGAATTGTCTGGATATATATCCGAATTTTTAAAGAAAAAAATCTCACTATTTCAAGCTAAATATATTACTTCATGAATAACGTGCTTTTATTCAAATGTATAAGAGAAGTTCACTACCATATGGAAAAACTATTGAATAAATGTTCTGTAACCATAAATTTAGAAATACTGCTTAGGATCTAAGGAACCTCCATATCTCAGTCTGTTCTTCCTAACTAAGATCTTTTCATGCAGAAAAGAATTTGTGGTTCTGTTGGGAAAATGATACAACTTGCTTTCTGGTAAGTCATACATCTTCATTGTATGACATCGGTCAAATTGGCTCCTTAGAGCTTTGGACTGTATCTTTTTCTGTATTTGTTCAGTATTGTTCACTTCAAGAAGTTACTGAATTACTTATTTCAGGTTGGACAACACATAGTCCTTCCATCTAAGTACCCCAAGGAAAATTTCCTGAGTGCCACAGTTTCCTGATCCTACCCTTCCTTGCTGGGCTTGTCACCAGTGATCTCTTTTGAATCCCCATCTTTTCTTGCATTCCCTGTGCCTTTCCTCCTAAGGGTTGCTTTCCAGAGTAAGATCTTGAGAGCTGTATATGTTCTCTACAGGGCACTGTAGCACGGCAGTTATCAAAACATGTATCTTACCCAAGTCTCTGCTTTCTCTCCTTGTGTGTATCCAATACACAGCTGGGTGGTTAATCTCTAGTCCTCTGTGGTATAAACATCTTTTGGTGTTATGAACAGAGCAACCCATTTTCAAGAAGAAAATCAGAGACAGGCTTGTGGACAAGAAATGATGGGGAGAAGACGTAGCATTTCCTGTATAGTTATAACTAACGAGTTGAAACTGTTCTTAGGAGATTATAAATCCAAACATTTAAAATGAGAGCAGACTCAATAGAAATGCATGAATTAAAATTTTCATCTAAGGGCATGGATTCAGTAGCTCAAAAAATATCCTCCTGAAAGGCATTTCACCTTGAAGTATTGCCATCTTCAGCTGAGAGTGCCTTTGCTGCTCTGGAGCATTGCTAAGAGTTCAGAAACAATTTTCAATTTGGCACAAAGCCAGTCACCAAAATCAAGACAGAAATCGGGATCCAGGCTCCTTTAGGCTTCCCTCAGCATTGCTGAGTGGCTGTCTTTTATTTCACTTTTATTTTTTTCTACAGACAAAAAGATATGATCTGTTTTGAGCCTCAAGCATTCACTGCTTACTTTTGTTAGTTATCCTGCTTGGCAGAGGCCTGTTATGGTCTGACTGAAATGTGTCAGGAGCAAAAACTGCTGCAACCACCCCTACAGACATCTCCAGCCTCTGGCACAGTCTTGCCACTCTGAAGCTATTGAGGGCATCGTTTACAAAATGCTTCCTGACACTGGGCCCCATCCACAGAAAAAGATCAAGTAGAGAGGTGGAGAGTGATATAATTTGCTTGGGGGAGGAGTTAAATCTATCCATCAGTAACTTTCCTTTATTGAGCCTCAGTCTGCAGAAGTGAGAGAGACGACCTACCTTCTTCTGGCAGCAATGTGCATCGGTGGTGTCAAAATCTACTGCAAACTTGAGTACTGCAATCTACTCCATAGAGCTTGAGGTTCATTTTACCACTCACAGAGCAAAAGTATAGTTTATGTTTTGGAAGAATAGTACATAAAGGTGAAGTAATTCAGACTTGGGCATCATAAAATCCATGCAACCATGCAAAAGCATATTTCCAGTTCCAAACATCTCCAAGTGCAAAAGAAACCATAAGACACAATTTTGTGATTATATATATATATATGTGTGTGTGTGTGTGTGTGTGTGTGTGTGTGTGTGTGTGTATGTATGCACGTGCGTGTGTGCATGCTCAACAGCATCCAATTCAAAAAGACTTTGTCTAAGAATATGGGAAGGAAAATGAGTACCTTAATGATATCTAATTTTCGTCTCTCCAGTGTATGGGAGAAAGCAAGCTTAAATTTGAAAATGAGGACAGAAGGAGTGCCTGGACATTCAGAAATAAACTAAACTTGTGATATGGAGTAGGTCTCTTCTACAGTAATAAATCATGATTGTTGTCATTGATTGTAGGTTGACTTATTTGTTTATTTGTTCAAACATGCACTAGTTCATTCTATAAGTTTTGATGCAACATACTTTCTTGGCAAGACCCTTGGGTCATTTATGAGATTATAATGGAAAACTTGAAACAACAATTCACTGTATCCTTTAAGATTAATTATTAATATTATTCTTATTATTAAATAATTTGATTATGATTAATTGAGAATTAAGCCTACAAGACTGGTGTTTTCATAAAAGCTACACTCATTCTTCTTTTTTCCAACTCTTCCTATTCCTAAACTACATTTTTTCCTTCTCAATTTTATGTGCTTTTATTTAAATCTACTGAGACTGATTCGTATTTACAATATGTGCTCAATTGAGGGCAGTTACTGAAACACAGACAACCTTTCAGGGGCTGCATCTGTAGAAAACTGACTTCTGTCTTCCAAAGCCATCTGTTCCCCATATCACTTCAGTAGAGGTAGGAACTTGTTGATATCCTATCCATCCTTGGTGGAATTTTGTTTGGCTTGATATTGATAAGGAAGTTTCAGTTTCTATAAGTCAACGGTTGAAAGATCCATGTCAGGACTGGAAAACACTGCTTCACAGAAGTTCTCTACTACCTCATTTTACATTCTTTCCCACTATAATCCCTGTACCTTTGCAGGGGTGTGACATGTGATAAGGATGTTACATTTAGGATTGAGGATGTCATAGCATCTTATTCTTTGAACTTTGATGGATTATGAATCTCCTTATCAGTTATTCTTCAGCTTTTGCAAATCAAAATTGTTCTGATGAAGGATAAATGCTAAACTAATCTATGAGTATAACAAATAAGCAAATAAGGACACAAATTGGTGGTCCTGAAAGAGGGTTGAAAGCTTCTATGATAACATGGCATAGATATAATGATATGATTAATGTAAGGGTACCATACAGGTGTCAAAGCAGAAAAGTACAATGCAAAGAGATGAGAATGAAAACTTGGTTCAGATTAATTTCATCAACCTGGCTCAAGACTACAAAGAGTCTGATCTCAGACATTTTATTCCTAACAAATTTAAACACAGTATAATCTGGGGGAAAAACAGTTTCATGGTGGAATACAATTCCTGGAGGTATGTGCACAAGGAAGCACAATTACATCAAAATTCACCTCAGGATACATGTCATTTCTTCCAAGAAGATGGGTTCTAGAAATAGGCTACCTGTACTGTCTTAGGGTACTAGGGATGGCTCTATTCTAGTCTTGTTCATACAGATAGCATAGAGGTCATTTGGGCCTTTTCCACCTCTGGTAATGGTTGATTGAGGTTGGGAGAATCTCTGGTTATAAAGATAACATAAGGTCATTTAGACTATGAATTATCTCCTATTTTGGTTGTGGGACCTTGAGAAACTCCTAGTTGCCATGGTCATTTAGATTAATAGCTACCTCTCGTCCTGCTTGTAGTAGCTTACTATTGTCTGGCCCAACAGGTAATATGGATCAATGGACTATTAATCACTTCGAATTCCTAGTGTTCTGGATGGAAAACAGGGTTGTTTATTTTTTTATATTTGTTTTTGGTTATTGTTTTTTGTTTGTTTTTTTCCCTACATATTTCCCTTTGGAAAGAGAATCCTGCATGATTATCATTACTGGTTTCTCTGGAGATGTGTGGATGCAAAGACATTCCAGTTGTGCTTCCAATAATAATGAGCTTTTGCAAGAACTTGGTGGATACTGTAGAAAGTGTTCTGGGCTCTGTGATTTTGCTCAGAGATGGTGTGCTTCTTATTCTTCGCTTTCTATATTTTACAAGGGATTAGGCTATTCAGTTTGGTACTCATTACTTTGTAAGAATAGTCATCTAGGCAAGGTTTACCTCTTTATGTACCTTGCCTGTCTGGAAAGCAGGAACAATAGAGTCTGTAAGCTCTGCACTGACAATGGTATCAGTATGAAATGAAACCTAGCTTTGTGCTTGACACTCTGTCAGGAAAACACACATATCACTTGTCTTACTTACACTTCTCAAACTTGGTAGTTTTCTTTATAACATTCTAATTCTATTTCTAAGTAGATTATAATGAAAAAAACTTCTGAGATACTACAGTTTATTGGTTCCATGTATGGGAAAGGATGTTGTTAGAGGTAGATTTTATTGGTCATTTAATTTCATATTCTGGTGACATCTACCTTGGATTTGGGTTATGTTTTGGATACGGGACATTGTGACCTGTATTCTTGTTCTTGTGTTTGAGTAGGTAATAAGATCAGGTGGCTCTGTTATACTTTGGGAGAGATCATGTTCATGAATATCACATATAAGCAAATCCCTAACTTCCTTCATTGTCTTAATTGACCAATTTGCCCCTCCAACAATTTCTACACTATTATCTCTTGCTGATTTTATTGACAAATTGATTGATTTCATTGCAAACTGATAATAGATTCTTGCCAATTGTTTCCTGATAAGGTTTTTACACCTGTCATAAAACTTGTTTCAATCTGGTGGTGGTTGTTATTGTTGTTGTTGTGCAAAGTATTTAAATGTTACACTATGAAAAATCTCTCTTGGGATTTCTGATAAAAATACTAGTAGACCAAAACCCAGTCTTGTGTACAAGTTGTCTTAACATGTTTCTTGTGGAGATAATTGACTCACTCTTGTCCTAAAAGTGGCTTTCCCTTCCTTCTAATTGGAGACTCTTAACCATGACTTCTTATTTCCTCCCTATTCTGACTTCTAAGCATGATTACTTGAAATTTTCATCTTCCTACTCTTTCCAAGACATAGAAGAACAAAGTCTAAGTGGTACAGGTTGTTCTGAAACTGACTTCTGCCAAAATCAAGTTCTTTAAAAACCTACATTAAATTTAATTAATTCCATCATCAAGTACAACTGAAAAGCCAGTGGTACTCCCAAGATTTACTCATAAAATTATGTGTTTCAGTGACTATCTTAGGTCTCTACCGACAACATTTTTTGCTATTTTATTCTCTATTATTATTATCTGTGTGTATCTTTCTACTTTCAATACAGTTATTAATCACAAACTCCTTTTGACTGTTTTTTCCTTCCTCCCTCCTCAAATGTACAGTATACTTTCTAAAGATTTTATTGTCCCTTTGTGCAAGAATAGGCACAGTTAAATCTCAATATTTATTATTCTCTTCCTAAAGAGACATTTATGTATTTCACTAACTAGATTTCATCATCCTTCTCTATCCAAAAGTCCAAATGCAATCTTCTTCACCCACATGTCCAAATTCCCTATTGTATACATGTCAGTCATCTTCCACTGCCAGGATACTGTTCAATGGGATGTTTTTTATGAACCTAGTGTATGATACACTGTCAAACAAATAGCAAAACAGAAACAAATAGACAGTCTACACAGGTACCTTATCATCTGGCTGTTTCACCTCATCTCCAAACTTTTTATTGACTTGGTATGTATAAGTGATTTCATTTCTATGTTTGTCCCAAGCCTATACGATATTCTCTGAACATGATGTAATACCAAAGTCATTTTCATAATGTTCTAAGACATATTACCCTTTCCAGGATTTTGCCTTTGTTGCTATGACCAATTCTGGCTACATTTAGGATGGTGTCAGGGCTCATGTATAAGCACAGACAAGAGTCAGAAGGGCAGAATTCAAGTGCCTAGGTAGCAACTCAAAGTCAGGGTGGTCTTTGCCAAGATTCACACTTCCAAATTGAAACTTAAGACACAGCACTGTAGTTTTCGATATTTTTTCTCTAATCAACTCAATCTTTCAATGAACATTAGAAACAAAATCTCTAACAAGGTTTTGATAGGTTTTATAATGAGATCATTCTCCGGGTTCAATAGTGCTATTTGATACATGTTCTAGGCCATAAACTGCAGTAGAGAACTTAAGCTCTAGAAAGAATACACCTGGATGGTGGCTAGCATACAGAAACTGAGGCCACTTACCTATCCCCCTTGGTGACACATAGTGTAATGTGACAGACCATTATGTAATAGACATGTGTAGTCTCAAACTCAGCTGTTTAGTGTACATTGGGGTATGTAACAAAAGAAGAATAAATAAAACAAACTTTTGAATTGTTTCCAGACAGGACTCCATGGTAATTTGATATAGATAATTAGAAAAATAGATTATTAATGCAAAAAAGTCTATTTATCTTGTAATAGCCCAAAGCAAATTAGATAACTATTCCAATCCAACAAAATGGTGTTAAAAGATAAATTTAAAAACCTGTGATTAAATTCATTCTGCCCTAACCCTAATGTGAACACCTTTGCTTTTACTGGTAGCTAATTTAGAAACTACATTTGAAAACAAATCTTTTAGTTTTACCTTAATTATAAAGCTAACACTTTTGTTATAAGATAGTAATTAAGAGCATAGGTATTGAACTCTGGCCCCCTGAGGATTCACATCTGCTGTGTCATCACCGTGTTTAGCAACCTTCCTTAGCTCTCTATGCCCTAGATTTTTTCTTTTCTTTTGTAAAGTAGGAGTAATAATAGTACTTCTTTCTAACTCTGTTGCAAAAATTAAAAGAGCTGATGTATATATGAATTTTGTAGAAGAGTGGGTGACAAATATATGGTACATATTAGAAATAAAATTTCATAAATTCTAAATATACAGACTCAGATAATAGTTAACAAAGCTTCATTCTAAGAACAAAGAAACCACCAATGAACTGAGATCTAAGTACATTTAGCTATTTGGCACTATTTCAGTCTACCTCTTATGTATTTGTATGCATTGCTATGTATTCCTGTGTATACTGGACTACACCACATCAAATCTATGTCATCATTAAATATTGGTTTGCATGTTTATTTTTCAATAAGACTTCATCACTTTTACTCTTTTTTGTTGGTTTTTTAAATTACTTTTCCCAATCTGCTTTTATACCATTTTAATTACATGCAAGTGTTAAGGTCAGTTCTAGGTTGAAGAACTAGCAATAAAATAGATGCAAACTGTTAAGGAACAAGCAAGACAATAAACACAAATAGTCATATAGCAAGCAAGGCAATAATCAAAGTCCTGTGACCACTATTTCTAAGGGCTTCTCAGGATGAACAAAATATCTGAGCCTACTTTCCTGTCCTAGCTCAAAGTCATTTTCATGTCTGAAGCCTACTTCCTTGTTCTAGCATATGATTTAGATTTGCATCCTTATTTTAATTCAAGGTTCAGATTGGATGTTTATCAAGCAATTCTCTTTTCTAGGTTTTATAATATATAAAATTACCTGATAAAAATGTTTTTCTTCTTTTTTTTCTGTCTCCTGTGTTGAAGATAAGGATGATATGTGAGACGTGCATCCGATAGTTGGGACCAGGATGGAAGTACAGTAATATCAAGAGAAAAATCCAGTTTTGGACAATAAATATACTACTATCTATTTCACTCTGGTATACAAGAGTAAAATTAAGTAAGACTGGTATATAAGATACCCAACAGATTACTTAAGAAATTGTAAATGGCACCCTGAATAGCAAAATATTTCATCGTTAGCTTAAGTACTGTGGATTAAGTATTGTGCTGAATTAATAGCAGAGATAAATTTAAATATGTAGCATAACATCAGATACCTGAACTGATATATGCCTTTTATTGAGAAATCTGGGAATTAAATATGCTATCAACTACAAGTCCTTCCATTGTGCATATTTCAATTTCTCTAATTATTTCTTCCCCACTACTTTAGGATCTGAAAAGAGACAGTGTGTCCACAGGAGTTTATCACCAAGGACAAGAAGAGTCATTATAGTGGTGAACTATGATTAAGGCACCAGATTTCCAATTTAGAGCCTTAACAACCAAAGCTTTCTTTTGTGTTTCTCCTTCCTATAACAGTCATCCTAGCTTTCTGATTTTCTCCCTATTTCAGCTCTCTCCTGATGACTTGGTAAGAGTGACTTAGAAATGGATTTTCTAACATCTCAATTACCCATATTACCTTGCTTGAGGGCAACCATACTAAGCTGAACTAGCCTAGCTCTCAGATATTGTGCAACAATACAATTAGTCCTTTTATATCTAGCTTTATATGCCACCTAAGCTTGTCATGTACATGAAAAAATGTTAACCACAAAGCATTATTACAGTACTCGACAGGGATGCTATTGTCCTTATTATCCCATGATTCCATCTGCTTTCATAAGCTGAAGAATAGAAACAAACCCAAAGAAAGCTATGTGAAGGAAGTATTTCAGGTGTGTCTTATCTTCTAAGGAAACAACAAATTTAGTACTAACAGAAGTGATGACGAAGGAGAAATATTTCACTGTAACTTTCTACCCACTACCTCGTTTTTGTCACCTATCCCTCTTTTCCTCAACAAATATATGTGATATTATGTGTGAGAGTTCCAAATAAAGGAAATTGGAAAGAAATAGAAGAAAGGAAAGGAAAGGAAAGGAAAGGAAAGGAAAGGAAAGGAAAGGAAAGGAAAGGAAAGGAAAGGAAAAGAAGCAAGAAGAAGGAAAAGGAATGAAAAGGAGATAAAGAGAAGATATACACACACACACACACACACACACAGAGAGAGAGAGAGAGA
>NW_021604618.1:2548404-2588337 GCF_004785775.1 Grammomys surdaster
AGAGAGAGAGAGAGAGAGAGAGAGAGAGAGAGAGAGAGAGAGAGAGAGAGGAAATAAGTAGGGTAAGTAGGGGGCGATGGAGGAAGAAATGAGGAAGGACGCAGCAATTTACTAAAAAGCATCCTACAAAGAAAACAGAAAAAAATAAGATAACAGTGAAATTCTCAGTTTGAAACTCATGACAAGATTTTAGGTCTGACCATTAAAAAAATTAAAATATTATTCACAAAGGTACTATGTTTTGTATCGTTATTGCTACTACTACTGTAACAACTGGCCAACTATGTTGCATTTGTGGGATATGCATAGATTCTCTTTGGTGAATGATAGTAAGTCATTGATGGATGGGTTGTGGTTTTGGGAATAGTTGCTCTAATAACTGACAAAAATGAAATTGCCTTTAGCACTCCTCTCGAGGGTCTTCTATCCATTTCTCCTATATTTCACTCTACCTCCTTTCTTTCCTTCATTGTTTCTTTTTTTTCCTTTTCACCTTTTTCCCTCTTGCTATTTCTCTGTCCCAGCTGCACCCTCTTTTGCCTTTGGCTGCAGATGTCTGCTCACATATGCATTGCCTTATTGATGATAGCATTTTAGACATAGTATGGATGGTAGAGATATCAATAAGACATGATGATGAAGCCACTGAGGAGTGTATCATGTAAGGAAGCATGATTCTTAAAATTCAAAATGGAAAATGATAAATCTCATTGGACAATTTTTAACATGTGGTTATTTCTATTAATAAAAGAAAGTTTTATGTTTCCTTTTTATAACAAAGGATTCTAAGAGAAATGATAAAATGTATCTCTTTAGATATAGATTAGGGTGAAATTATTGAAGAATTCATGCTATTTGTTCACTGTGATTCATGTCTTTTATGTGAAGTGACCATTTGCCTGAAAGTGTGTTCTCTTTGCTGGTGTACCATTTACCAGGAGGGATTTCTTCTTTCCCTATCTCTATCACTCATCTTCCTTTTCTTTTTTTTCACTGATCTTTTTCTTCCTGTCTCTCCATCCTTCTGCAACATCTAACTGTTGTGGTGTGTGTCATTGTTTCTTTTCTCCCTTTGTCTTCTTCCTTTTCATTCTATTCTCACAACCACAGTGTCTTCAGCATACCAAACATATCTCATTTGCACCTTAGAACAATGGAATGATGTAAAACTTTAATTATTCTCACTGTTTTCAACATGAGGTTTGGGGAAGGCTTAGTAACTTGACCATGGCTTCATGAGAATAACTTAAGGAGCAGATCTCAAATCTTTGTCCATCTACGTAAGCATCTGATTACACACAAAGCTCTACCTTCTATCTCCTGTAGTACTCTCAATGAGCTTTCCAGTGCTGCTTGCTTTTGGAGTCATAGACGAAACACTGCTTACCTGTTTCTAATGGTACAAATGTAAAATCAAGGAAGAATTTATGGTAAATGTAATGAAAAAATTGCAGATATCATTTCTACTGAAAGTGTAAAAGGGGATATGTTCACATACTACACAAAACACAGGAATGAGCACGCATACACACAGAGAGACTTTAAATGCTATCCTACTGTTATAAAATTCAGTTAAGAAGAATTCCTTGTTTGCCCATTAGAGGTGTAGTGATGAATAGACAGAGAGAGATGATGTAGGTAAATGTGAAGAGAAAGCCAACAGAGATAAGATAGAATCAAAGGCTGTCTATAGGCCAATAGGAAATTATCCTAGAAATGTGTTACATCTTATCATCTGTCAGGTCAATTGAACTGGTTTATCAGGCACACGTACACATACACACACAACTTCTGTTTATCCTGCCAGAATCTCTCTTACTCAAAATAAGCCCCTTTACAACAGCCCAGTAGATATTAAGAGAAAAAGGATGTCATAGAAGGATGTTTTCAAACTCTGCATGCATGATTCTAAACTACATGTGGAAACCACTTAGCCCATCCTCAAATTGCTTTTTGCTGTCCTATTTTCAAATGAAAGGAAAACACATTTCTTTCCATTTCCCTATGTGTATATATGTGAACATACGTTTTAAAATGAATGACTTTTAATGGCAAAAAAAAACCCTTCTAAAATTATATCTTAGTAGAAATCAAGCCTGCTTTTAACTGCCGAGATTTAGAAATCATAGGCTCTTTACTTTAATCTAATCAAATCTTTAATGGTTTAATTTTTCCAAGATTTTAGGTAATTTACAGTGGATTGGTGCAATTATCTATTTAATTAGTTACAGTTCATTTCCAGGTGTCATTCCTGAAGAAAATGTGTCACATTACTGAGTTGAGTGTGATCCACTCCTCCTCTGCACCATGTGTTTTTGTGCCTGTGTACCAGTCCATCTACATATATTCAATGTCTCTGTATATACGTAAGCAAAGGAAGAAACAGACAGAGACACAAAGAGAGTCTCAAATCTGTTGCTGTACAGATATGACTAAAAATACCAACACAGTCTTCGCAATTCAATGTTGATCTCTAATTACAACACCTTCAAATTATGAGTTTTTATGTTCTTGTTTCACCTGGGGATGACTTGTCTTAGTGTTCTGTCTCTGTGGAAGGCACAGCATATTTACTTTGTGATCATTTAACTGACATTACCAGGTCACCTTCTGGATGCTTAGGTCCTGATCTGTATTCCTGTGACCCTATCCTTGAGAACTCCTGGGACTCTAGGGAGAGGAAAGCAGACAGGCCAGTACTTAAAATGCACTGGGATGAGCTATACACAAAGCAAGCCAACAACCTTATTGTTGGAACATTTTTTTTTCCAGGTCATTGACTGCACTTTGTATTTTAAGGGATTATTTTTAATTTAATGGATGCTAAGCCTTAGGTTGTCAATATTATTATTGTTGCTCTATAGATAGATGAATTGAACACTAATGACGTTTTTCAGGAAACCCAAATTTATGGTGCTTTCAAAACTAGTACCTTTCAAAAAAGTGATAAATGGTTGGATTTTCAAGAATAGCCAAACACAGAGAATTAAGTGTTTTGTAACCTGGATCTAGAGACCAAGAATTGTCATCACCTCTAGATATGGAAAGGGATGAATTCATGAGACAATGGAAAAAATTCTGCAAAGATCACTTTAAAGGAATTGGAAATAGTTTGAAGATCTCAAAGAGCTTTGTAGAATAGGAGGGACAAAAGCAATATGCAACTCAGTTTTTCTGGCCTGTCTTTCTGATTTCCTGTCCAGGTTTTCTAGAGATAAAGTCAATTTTGTATTAAAGGGAAAAGGAGTCACTTGATTTTGTGATATAAACCACTGCCATATCAGAGAGGAGTGAAAGAAGACAAGATGGTATAGGGACATAAAGCATGCGGGCTATTTGGATAATTGTAGATGCCCATATTGCAGCATGGAAGCACAGTTATTAATTCTGCAAAGATTCTGTCGCTTTCCTCCCATGTCTCAGCTCCAGCAACTAAAGGGTATTGTTAGTTTCCAACACCTTACATTTTCCCACATTAGCTGACATCGGTACCATGGTTTCTTCCTACTCTTTTTATTAAATATCTCTTAAAATGTTACCATATGAAGTAATTGGCTTTGTTACAGCGTTTTCATGCATATGTATCACTATTCTTTCTTCTTATTCATTCATGCACACACCCACATGCTGCTCTGAAGTATCGACCCATCCCCTTCTTGCAGGAGATACTTCCCAACTGTTTCTCATGACATACTCTGTGGCTCTTTTCTCAAAAATCTCTTGCTTTTCTCTTATTGTATCCTTTGAATGTAAATGATTCACTGACCCCTTACAAACATATTTAAATCAAAACTCGGGATATACAAAAAAACATATAGCATTTCTCTTTGTAAAAGTGGTTTGCTTTACTTAGTATACTAATCTTTGATGCATCCATTTTCCTGAAAATGACAAGATTTTATTTGTTTTATAGTTGAAAAAAATTCTACTGTGCATATGGGCCATATCTTCTTTATATATTAATTTTATGATAAAATTCTAGTCTAGTTGCATTTCTTGGCTATTATGAATAATATAGCCATACATAGGATGTGCAAGTGTCTTTGTAGTGTGCCACCTTTGAATCATTAACATAACATCTACTCTTCTTCACTGACTAAAGTCTGATTTACAAGTTTGCTCATCCAATGAAAACTCCCTCACTTACATTTTAAAAAATTCAGATAAGATAGGAAGAATCCCTGCTATCTGCTCATCTATCCATGTTTGTTTATAAGGGAATGGATATGTGTTTCTATTATATAGGAAACCATCATTCTATTTTTTCATTCTTTCATTGAGAAAGAGCATCTGGATGGCAGTGGAATTTCATATTGGCTGTTTTAATTTATGTTCTATGTAACAAAATGAGTAATTATGTACTAACTTTGAAGCATATAGAATCTTAGACTCTCACTAGGATTTTCTCCTCTTATTTATTCAACTACATGAGCCATTTATTAACCTGTTACTTTTATTTCTTCTTTTCTTTTTCAATTGGACTTCAGTCAGAGCTAAATGTATTCATACATATTTTCTTTCTCACTATACTCTTGATCATCAATAGGTCTCTTATTTTCACATTATTATACCACAAAGGTTCCATCAGAGTAGGTTCTGTTTTGTTTGCTGGTTTGTTTGTTTTGTTTTGTTTCTTATTTTTGTTGAATAATGTGAGGATACGAAAGAGTATAAATTATGAGTGTATTAGTAGTTAACAGAGAGGTCCTATATTGTAGGGTTTTTCTATGTTCAAAATCTCTGTATTTAAAATTTCCTCACCTCCCAATGTAAGAAATCTGTACATTGTTCCTCACCCATAAGGATAAATCATTCCCTGCAATCCTACCATAAGGTTCTTTTCTATGTGCAGAGGCAAAACACCTGAATTAACTTCTTCCCCAAAGCCCCATATTTTCTTATCACCAAGATAAGTTTCAACACACCTTTGTAATCCAAACCATGGCATAGTAGTTTGAAAACTTTGAAAACTTTGAAAATTTTCGCAAGTTGAAGAGGCAAATTAGTACTAAACACTGGATATCTTGAGTCTATTGGGTAATATATAAATTCAGGTAAATGTTGTAATGATTGTGGTAAGACAGTGGAACTACTGGTGAGCTGGGCTTATTTACACAGTGTCAAATACTAAAGTACTTCAGATGATTAGATTCTATTAGATTAGATTAAACTAGATTGAATCCCAAGGCCATTGTACCATTGTAGTATATGGCTCACTCATGTATGAAATTGTCTCCTAATTCTCACCCCAGTCCTAGGAAGTTACTTCTATGCTTATAAATATCTCATTCTTTTATGTTACATCCATGATATCACCATATATAAATATTCGGTGCTATCAAGTGCTTGCCATTTAGTATGTTAGATACAGTGGAAACTCTTTGCATGTCTTACCTCAATTAATTAGGAAGTCTATCTCACAGGAGTGTTATATCTACACAAATAGCTACAAGTTTTCAGTTGTTTCTAGTACTTGGAATTTAGTTAGAATTTTTCTTCTTTCTTAAGTTCTAATATCTAAACTTTTTAAAAAGACAAAGTTAATGCTGACCTTCTGAGTGGTTTCATCTTATGGATTATAGGATAAGACTTAAGGCTATAGAATACTGATTAAATTTGATCCTCTATTAAACTCGAACCAACAATATAAACATTAATTTCTATATTTTCCTTTGAATAATTTTCATGAATATTTTAATGACTGTTCTCACAAGTGTAATGAGTCACTATATAGCTGAGATAAAGATTCTAAAGCAGTCTTTCTGCAAGCCATCTTTGGAGCTCATGAGATGGCCAAAACATTAATGTTCTGGATAATGTGAGCATTGATTGACAACCTCACAGTCTATGCAATCTTTGTCCCAAGCAGGGAAATGAAGTCTGTTAACTTGTAGACTGCACTGAGAAATCCTTCAGACACTGTCTATTTTGAAGAGCACAGGTCACCCTACTCTCACTGCAAAGTGTGTAAACACAATATCCTCTTTAGGTTATATTTATTGGACACTGAGAAAAGACTCTCACTGTATTTATTATCAAGGAGAAATTTCCAGAGTCAGAAAGAGAACACTGTATTTGGTAGACAATTGTTCTCTTTTCTCATATATTCCCAGTTGTTTATAACATCAACACAATCCTGCTGTAATTGTGCACAGCACCTGTTTACACTTGGAAACCTTCATATATGCCTTTGTTGGCCCAAGAGATATTTGTAGCATATGTTTCCTGCTTTCCCTTTTTCTCCTTTTCTTTCTTCATTCCCACTCTGGTTATTTCCGTTTTCCGTCTTTTTTTTCCCTATCTTAATCTATCTTCATGATGAGATGCTAGTTCACTGCAATAAGGAGCTTACTTTCCCTGAAGATGTAATTTAGAGGGTTTGATTTAAAATAGGCACTGCAGATGTTTCACCAACTCAGTCCTTTAAAGCATCTCCTTGGGTGAGCAAGGTCCTCTGCCTTTGTGTTTTCCACGGTCACATAGTTAGCATCCAAATTAATGTGCAGCAATGACTGCCCTGCAACAAAGCAGGGATTGTGGGATGACTCATTGCATAAAATGCTTTTACATTCCTCTAGCAATTCGTATGTGTTCTGGGTTCCAAAAGGATATACACAGATATTGCTAGGCTAAAGCCCACTCACACAAACAGCCCCTTATGAGCATTCTTGCACTATTATTATCCACAACCCAAATAGGACTCCGTTTTTAACAATTCTACAAATTCAAGCTTTATTTGTAACTCTATGCACTATAATTTTAAAAGCCATTAACATTGTTTTCACCATGTGAAAGAAATGAAATGTGTCTCATAATCTAAAACTTTAAAGGACAATTAGATAATACTGTGGCTATCTGACAGCAACCAATGCTATTGCTGAGTTGACTGCAAAGAAACTACCCTGTGTTTATCATGCGTAATTGGTAATTGTTAGAAAATGGTGTGATATATGAAATTTATAAGTGATATCAGATTTTATATACTTTTTTTTACTAAAAGTGAGTTATGAAAGATTATAGAATAGAATCTATAGTATAAAACATTATACTTCTTTACAGTGGAAGCATTGAAAGACTCTCAATCAGCCAACATATGCCTTGCTATTACCAAATATAAAAATATCCCAGCAAGTAGACTTTATCAAGTCAATTCGCTAAGGCATAAACATGCACATATACTGCTGAACTTTTTATATGTATGAGTTTTTAATAACTTTTGAAATACATGTATATGTGAAACTTGGTGGATATTTAAATTAATTTCTTTCAATTTATCTTAGTACTTTCCAAATTATTTTGTCCTTGCCTTCTATATACTTTACATAATTTGTGTGTGAGAGTGTGTGTGTGTTCTGAGGAGGCCTTGTTGTATGTGGAGCAACGTCTTGAGTGAATGTGTGTTGATGACATAAGCAATTCCATCTTAAGGACCCCATTGTTTCAGATACATGGGAATGGCAAAACTCTTGATAAGGCTCAGGGAAATTCCAAAGTCTTGCCCTGGTCCGATTATGGATCTTGACTGAAATTATCAGACACAGCTTCCTTCAATCACGTAATGCAGGCTGACAATGCTCCACTACAGACTGAACGACCAGGATTATCTAGCTTGTCTTCTTGATCACCTGCATATAATAAGCCTGTCTTCTCATTCAGCTGTATTTACTAATGTGCTAGTTTTCTGTACTGCTTATGCCAGCATTATGGTACATGTACCACAGATTCTGAGCTTTTCTATGCATGTGTCTGTGCTTTATTCATTCTCTGTCACCCCAGTAAGGTCAGTTCCAAAGCCATTCAGTTTTCAGCACTGAGTTGTAACACAAGGCCTCTCTTTTGCAAAGCAACTTCTCTGCTACTGAACTGTATCACCAGCAACTGATTTAAGGTCTTGCATGCCCTTCCGGGCCAGAAGTTTCCTCTCATAGCATAGTATTTCTCGTCAATAGAAAGGTTTGCTAATACTGTAACTTGCAAGTGAGTTAGGTCACAAGATCTATGAGGAGTCTCAGAAGCGAGAGTTCTATGAGGAGTTAAATTGTTCTATAAAGGACAGTGTCCGTATTATATATTCTTAAGGCCTTGTGTTCATGGCTGAATATGTTTATACATATGCATTCATGAATGCATATGAGTCCATACAAATCCATATTCATGCATCTTTATATGTACTATAAATGAATATGCTCCATCATAAAGTTATTGTATCAAAGTCAAGGTTAACAATTCTCATGCAGTAATTAAAAGGGAAAAATAGAAGTTAAGACCAAGACAGGGTGATTCCAGTACATGCCCTTACAAGAGGTAATCTGAAGGTGGTGGATTTTAATTAAAATGAAACCACTGTGTCACAGCAGCACTGATTTGATTTTGCCTACCTGCCCTGCTCAGAAATTATAGATTTGAAAGATGTAATTAACAGAATATTAAAGATTCTCCTTCATTCTTAGTTATGTAATGGGTTCCCTGCTCCTTCTCTTACCCAGAGCTGACTTCCTGCTGGTGAAGGTCCTTTTAAGTTGTGTTTTCACACCACATGAGTCAGTGACACTAATTAGTGAGGCCGAGCTATGGTCCTCAATTCTGATATAAGGGTTCTCTCCCTATCTGACACTTCTCTGAGCACAATCTCCTGGTGTAGGTGATGGCAAGGAGCCCTGGTCCCCTGTGCTCCCATTTCTAACAAGCCTAAAAGAAAGCATTTATACACCATAGAGATGTTAAGGCATGTATATTTTGTTGATTGTGACCAATATACACAAATGTGATGTGTATTCATCGGTTTCAAGCATCAGAGGATATAAACTTAAGCTAGGAGGTCAGTTTAGAATTAGTTCAAATATGTGTCTAGTATTTCTGTTGATGTACCATTTCACCCTGAAAGCATTTTCATTGCCAAATAAATCTAATTTAAATTGAACCTCAATAAGCAGTTAGGAAAAGCCTATTGCTGCAAGTGTGTAATTGCAGGTATTTTGGAAAATGAGGCAAAATCCTATGTCCAAAGCCTGTCTTTCCAACTAAGCAGAAATCTATCCAAAAGTAAAGTAAACAAAAGAGCTGAAGAATTATTGGCAGAATTTGTGCCTAATATGCACAGGATTCTGGGTTCAGTCCCTAGTATTATAAAAGTGATCACAGTCATCCTCAACTTTTCTGCTTGACAATACAACTGTTGATTTTATGTCACAACTGTGAAGAATACAAAAAAGAAAAACACAGATACCCAGGATAATTTTTAATTTGATGATTTTATTTTAAAATTTTATTTTATATTCTACTGCTATATACACACAGAGACACACATGTAGATATCTAACAGATTCTAATATATATTCTAATATATGATCTAACATAGACTAGTTAGATTGTAAAATATGATTATCTCAGTTTTTTAAGGAAATAGTTATACATTTTTTCTTTCTTTTATAACCAAGAGTATAAGAGTTTACATTTCTCCATAAACAAAACAAAGAAAGAATATAATCTTTGTAGGGAGTGATTAGATTATATCATAGAAACATAGAGGCAAAAAATGAGTACTAAAAGGTAGGTAGCATTCAGGGATTGTTGAGTAGAATATAATGTTATAAATTATAGATGGTAGAAGTCATTTCTAGCATTCTACGACAGCATGGATTCAATATCCCACATATTGATAAGAAGGAGAACACCTTGAAGGGTTCCATCACAAAGAGAAAAAAATTGAATGATAAGGTAGAGATACTAATGATTCTAATTAGATTATTAAAAATTTATATATATGTACCTTGTAAGGGATGACAATACACATATAATGTGTACACATACACATGAACACATACATTATACATACACATTATATAGATGTATCATACAGTTCCTTACAAGTGTGTAGAATGATTTTCAGTTTGATGTCTTATTGCCTTACAAACATCTCACCTTGCTACAGACCGTCTTCAAGCACTGTCTGGTCTTCATTTAATTTTTGCGAAGCCCCTTGGAATAATGACCACCTCAAAATAAAACATATTTTATTTACAGTTTTCATCTCTTTGGTTTTGCTTAGATCTCTTTGACTTGGAACAGTGTGTTTAAAATGAGGCAGTTTGCGAGTACACAAACATACTTTATTACAGTGTCTTTTCATTGTATAGTGATTTGACTTAGATGGACGCCAGTATAAAACCGTTTTCTACATTTTATTCTTACCTTTGTCCTATCTACCCTGCTTTTCCCTCCACTACTCCTGAGCTTTGTGTTATAAAATAGCATTGGTGATTTCAATGGGCAAAATGTCTAAAATTAGAACACAGAGAACTACCGCAGGATCTGCCTTTTGCTGCTGGCCTCTATTCTTCCTCAATGTCTGTACTAGTGACTAATTTTCACACTGACACATTTACCCAAATAAAAAGTCACATGTTTGCAAACATCTAAGCTGGAATTAATTAAATCAGGGGTATAAATATAGCTATTAATTATTATCCACATCCTATTATTTTGAAAATATACAAATGAGCAATATTTTCCATTCCTGGTTTTCACTTATACACAGTGTTACCACTTGCTACATCTGCTAGTGTATTCCTGAGAAAAATAGTTTTAAATGAGTCTATGCACTTGTAAAAAAATTTCTGATCTGAAAGATGCAAGCTTTCCTCATTTGTGAAAACAGTTTGCAGAATTCCAGGCTGTTTAAAATGTAGAGAGACCGAAGCATTATAGGAAATGACCAGGAGTGACCTACATTTGGTATTACACGTGAATAAACACTGGGGATGCTTTATGATGATCGGGAAATCTCCTCTTCAATTGTTTTCATTTACCTAAAAGGGGAATCAAGCCTGGTCTTTTGTACAGAATTATAGTGTAGAGACAACCTTGTGAAATTATGTTATGGGACTCATGTACTCCTAATATTATCCCCTTCTAATTATAACACACACACATACACACACACACACACATATAAACACACAAATACACACATACTTTGGCATTTTTCTATCACTCCATTTTACTTTAAGATAGCACATAATTTCTAACTTGACTCCACAACTAATTAGAAGTTGTCACTTAACAATTTGAAAATCATTTTTTTCACAGAGGCACAGTGCTAAACATGTTTGTGTCCTGAGTGTTTGCATTATCCTCTTTCATAATTACAGCTGACTGCTACTCTGATATTTTTTTAAAAAGTTGATGTATATAAACCTAAATGGAAAAACAAGCTTAATATAGTATGCATGGCCCTAAGAAATCAGAAAATGTACAGAATTAAACACCACCTCCAATAGAAATCTGATGGTTGCCAGCCATTCTAGAGCACACTTGTAATCTCAGCTCTTAGGAGGATGAGGCAGAAGGGTTGTGAATTCAAATCCAGCCTCAGCAAATGAGCTAGACCCTTTTGTATATTAAAACTAAATATAAATAAATTAATCAATTTATAAAGACCAAATAAAGAAAGATACAAACAAGCAAATGGATAAACAAAAACCAATCCAAACCAAAAATATAGACCTCTAGTAATACACTTCACTTTTCAGAGTCTCTCTGGTAACTGCTCATCTTCAACCGACAAATTACTTTTTTGTTGCTCTGATAAAATATAATGGCCAAAGCCATCTTACAGAGAATTTATTTTGGATTACAGTTCTATAGAATACAGTCGATAATTGTAGAGACTATGACAACTGGCAGGAGTATGAAGCTGGATGAGTACATATTGATCTGCACTCAGGAAGCAGAGTAAGGGAGAGAACAGGAAGCAGTGTGAGGCTATACTTTCTAAAAGTCTGCTCCAATGACATACTTCCTCTATTAAGGTCCAACTTCTGAAAAGTTTCATGACCTTCCCAAATAGCACTGACTGCGAGGGACTAAGTATTCAAATACAAGGGCCTAGAGTGGAGGTTTCTTATTCAAACCCCCATGCACAATTATAAAAATTATCTATTATTTAAAACTGTAGAAGTTTTCTTGTTTAGATTAAGATTCCTTGTTTGCATTGCAGAAATCATTTGAAATTTTTAATGCCTGGCTATGTTCACATTATATTAGTGAAAAATCATCCTATACAGTCAGAAATCTGTAGCTTCCTCATGTTTCCTTGTTGCCTAAGAGGTGTTCTAGCTGAGGTCTACCATTTGCTGAAAAATAATTATCTCCATTTTGGAAATATGTTCTGAGTTTAATTACAAGACTGATGTCAAAATGCAGATCTAAATACAATAGTATCTATTGGTCATAGTGGGTATGCTTAGCTTCACAAAATACATGTGTTTTTTGTTTGTTTGTTTTTATTTTCTGGTATGTCTTTCTAACTGAATATCCTTTGCTACTATTGACCAGTACAGTTACTAAGAAAACATACTTTGCTCCAAACTGAAATTAAGGCCATATTATAGTTTTACAAAATGTTCTAAAAGTTTTATGTATTCATGTGTGTGTGTGTGTGTGTGTGTATGTATGTATGTATGTATGTATCTATGTATGTATATAGCTATTTATTTTGGGGGGTATTGGGGAGTGAACCCCTCATCACATGTTTGCTAGACATGTGATTTCTGCTGAGTTAGACCAGCCCCAACCTTTTATATAATTGAAGCAGTGTATTACTAAGTGGACAGAGCCAGCTTTGCTTTCACTTTGATGGTCAGTAGGCTTTGATATTGTCAACTTCTTGTCTCAATCTCCTGAGTAATTGGTCACATTAAGCTTAAGACACCAGGCCCAGCTTAATTTTTTTAATCTTCTATTCTGCATTACAAAGTAGTATTTTATTCTTTGATATAGCTTGGCTAGCTACTTATTCTTAAGAGTCCAAAAGCCTGTAACCAGAGAGAACATTGAGTGTGAAGTAGAAGTTACATCCTTGACTAAGCTATTTAGATCTAGGTATAACTATTACTATGCCTATGGCTTGAAGGCCTGACTTTCTTGATGGCTAGTTGTGGATGCATATTATAAATGTCCAGACATTACTCAAAACTGCTTCTCTCATAAGCCCTTTAGAACCATATAACAATTTTCTTGTTATAGGCCAGTTTGACAATCACTTGAATAATGCATTCTGAAAGGACACATATAAGTAATGCCTCCCAGTAACATAAGAAGCTGTGCCTGCAAAGTTTCATTGACTTGATCACCCAAACATTACATGATCTGAACAAGAATGACACCAACATACATGCCATACTGGATGGGAGAAAGCTCACACACGGTTCCAACCCTACACAAAAACCTTCAGCAGATTCAATAAAGCTGAGAGAAGCTTCTCTCTCCATAGAAGACCATACCAATTAGTTGTAAATAGTCACACCTAAAAAATACATACAAGGAACATTATACATTCTCAATTAGCTATATTTAGGAATATATATGTTTATACAAATACACCATATTCATTAAAATACATTTAATGAAAAAAAGATGCCATGACTTTGAAGAAGAATGGGAAGGGATATACCAGAAGATATGAAGGAGGGAAAAGAAAGGGAGAAACTGTAATTAAAAAATCTCAAAAAAATTAATAAAATGATTATATGTAAATATATGTAAGTGGGATCATCCATCATGTTTGCTATATGATGTGGCCCAATCAAAGTAGTAAATTATCTATACACTTGTGATTTTTTCCAGCTTAAAAGCAAGCCCCAAGTTTTATTCATGCAGAGAATATGAAGGCTAGATAGTAGAGTGTAGACTGAGTCAGCCAACTTAATCTATCATACTTTTCTACATCATCTAGATGACAGCCATTCCTTAATAAATTTCAATATATTCAATAGAAGAGTTAGAGAGAAGACTTAAGGAGCTGAAGGGGCTTGTGGCCGCATGGGGAGAGCAACAATACCAACCAACCAGAGCTCCCATTGTCTAAACCATCAGCCTGAGATCACACAGGGAGGGACCCATGGATCCAGCTGTGTATGTAGGGGATGATGCCCTCTTTGGACATAGGTGGGAAAGGAGGTCCTTGGTCCCATGAAGGCAGGATGCCCCAGTGTGGGAGAATTCGAGGGTGGGTAGGTGGGAGAGAGTACCTAGCTGGAGGCACACCCTCACAGAAGCAGGACTAGGGGGGATTGGATAGTGAGTTTCTGGGGGGGGGAATGAGGAAATGGGATAACATCTCAAATGTAAATAAATAAAATATCTAATTTTAAAAAAGAAAATGTCACATAATGCTTTAGAAGAAAAGAAATAGCTAAGGCTAATATTTTTAAATATATAAGTAATATATAATATTTGCTATATATAGAAATTGCAAATTTCTCATAAAATTAATGACAAAAATTGATCTGTTATTTCAATACTTCTATACTATATTATTTTTATTTCTGTCTATACTTAAATATATAAAAATACATATGCATAAACCGATAATATATTACTTTTTACCATTAAAATTATACTATTAAAAGAAAGATAATCTGAAATAACCGTTCTCTCTGGGATCTATTATAAAATTTGATTTGAAGGCCACCTAAACTTTAGTGGGCATAGATATCCTTACACATTGTGTGATGGGTAGAAGAAGAATAGGACACAGTGCTTTCTGGGAAAAGTTGCAGGTAGTTAGTTTCAGGGGGAAGATATAAGTCAGGACTTGTTTACTCTTCTGTCTCTCTGCCTCTGCCTCTCTCTCTCTCTCTCTCTCTCTCTCTCTCTCTCTCTCTCTCTCTCTCTCTCTCTCGTGTGTGCATGTGTGTGTGTGTGTGTGTGTGTGTGTGTGTGTGTGTGTATGTCTCCTATTGTCTCCTTGACAAGTAAATTTCCTCCCTAGTCAAGGCTAGTTACAATATAATCATTGCCCTTTTATGGAATTATCACAGAAGACAAAAGACAAAAAGGAGATTAGTGGAGATGATCAGAAGGATAATGACGCTTATATATGAAGTGAGGTATAGAATGAGAATGTTTCATCTAGAAAGGGTAAGAGAAACTTGTGAGTTGATACCATGTCATGAAAATGACCACAGTAAAAGCTTCCCAAGTCGTTCTTCCTGAAATTGGCACTTAGAAGCACAAGGTAAATTACCTCCATTTTGATTATGCATGGCTTAAACAAGAAACATTGCTTTGATATGTACTAAACATGCTGGCTTTAATGGAGTTACTGAGCACTGTTAAATCATTTTATTTGTACTGAAGTGGATATAAACAACATACTAGCTTAAGAGATTGTTATAGTACCTGGTCTTATTGAAATCCACAGCAAAGAAATAGTCAAAACTTGAAGGTTTTACATATTAAATTATTAGAAGAAAAGGAGTATGACTGGCTATTTGTAGGCTTTCTCTTGGTACAATGGGACATGGTAAATGCTACATAGACAGAATAATGATACAACAGTCCACTAAATTGTAGGATCATTGCAAGAGCACTCAGGCTTCAAGAGAGGTCAAAGATAATCAAATAGAGGCTTTCTTGCTCTCTCCTTTTCTATGGTCTAGTGAAAGACATTTCTTTATCTATTCAATCAGAGTCGCTTGCTCTAATTCTGTATCAAGATTCCTAAAATTCATTTTGCCTTACCCTTTTTACTAATGAGGGAAAAATGTCAATAGGAAAGCAAAGGTTATGAGTTTACAGCTGTGATGGTCAAAGGTTAATGAGGGTCAAGTCTGGAAAGAAGATAATAAAACTGGAACTAGAAATGAGGTCCAATGTTATTGTAATGGTCAGTCTTCTGCATTTTTTCATGGTGTCAGTTTTCTAGACAACAGAAGATAATAATCAGCTGTAAGAAGCTAACTCATTGAAAAGATGAGTACCATTTATTGCCCACTTTGTACTTATCCATGGATATTTATCGAATTGAGTTCCTACCCAAACTGGAGTATTCTTGGTCTCAGAGGACAACCAATAGGGCACAAAAACATCTCATCATTGTTCACTTCTGCTTTTTCCAGTTTTTTTTTTTTGATTAAGAAACCATGACAAAGAAAGAGAAAACACCACTATATCTCAATCACTTCTGTTTTCTGTAGCTCTGAGCAGAATGTAGAATGTATAGCAATGTTTTAAATCAATCTCAGTGGGAATACAGGAGTTGCAACAGAAAACTGCTTTTAGGTTCAGATTTTTCTGAGTAAGTTGAACAATGAATAATTGAGTTGTGTTTATTGGTGATGTTTTTAAATTGAATTATCTGAGGCTCCCAGTTTCCACGGGATACCTAGAGCCTATTTCAGAAATTTTATGTTGGTATAGACAGAAAAACTGGATGCTTTTCTTCTTTTTAACTAGGCACACAGTTGTCTATGCTTTATTAAATAGAAAGTACATTTCAGTTGAAAATCCTCTTATTAAAAACAGGGAAGAAAGGAAAAATACAGAGAACAGAGGAAATAGAACACCATGTAGTCACTCTACATAGTAAAACCACATCACAATCCTTTGTGCCTTACTATTTTATTAATGCCTTGTTGAATGCTAGTAATCAGTTAAAATGAGAAAAACTTCACCTGCCTTTTTTCTACCAGTATGACTTTAATATTGTCTATTATCTCTCTGTCTTTTCATATATTATATCTGTTATCATCTTTCCTCTTGTCTAGTACCAACTATTCATTTATTGAAACCCAAGACTTGATAATATATAGTACTTAAGATGTAATGGCAGAGGCTTTGTGAATATGATCATCACATTTAACATCCGGAAGCAGCTGGTTAGGGTATGTTTGTGCCATTTCATCCTTGTTTATTTATTTGTTTGTTTGTTTGATTTTGCCCAGTGTGATGCAGAAACAAAATCAGACCATCACCAGACGGATTATATTGCCTTGACCTTAGATTTCTTAGCTTCCAGAATCATGCGAAACAAATGCCAAACGTTTCTAAATTACCCAGTTTCAGGAATTTTTTTAGAGCAGAACAAAGTGACTAAGTCGCTACCTCCTCCCAACTTCACACCCACACATACATAACAATTTTATCTTATTGTCCTAGATTCTTCAAATTGTTCAGCACAGAATTATATACTTTCCCAGAATTTATCGTAGGATTTACTGCCTCTAATTTTCAAATAACTCCCCAATGTTCTCCTATTTCGTGACCATGAGATCTTTCAGGAAAACAAAACAGGACACTTTAGAATAGTTTAAATTTGGAAATTACTTGTTGCTGATTATAACATTTCTTATATGCATCACTTTGAAAGCTCAGTTCTCAAGTTGATGCTTCAATTAACTGTCATTGCTCCCGTCAGTCATCCTTAATGAAATGTAGAGTGTAGCCAGAGAAAAATAAAATAATTTCAGAGGAGATTTTTGTCTTGTATTTCAAGTAAGTAAAAATACTTAATCACTCTATTCAAGTAGCATAATTTACTAATACCATTATTTTAAGGAAACTGTATTTTTGTGTCCTACTTTAAAATCTGTTTCTTAGGCCTAGTTTTACTCATGCTTAGATGAATTTTTTTCTGTAAATAAGCAATATGTACCTATATAATAATTCTGTCATTCTAATTATGCAATTAATAATTCTTAACTCAGTTTAATATTAAAATAAGAGTCTTCCCTTGATAAAGACCTGTGTGCTGGTGGGAAACCTTTCATACTGTATATGGCTGAAATTTGTTTGTGTGTACACTTCTATTCCTCTCATTGCCCACCCTTATTTATATCTTCCCTTTGATGGCTTATGGTACAAGGACACAAGTGAGAACACAGCAGAAGAGTCTTTCTCTAACTATTTCTGTGTAGAGATGAGACCATCTTGATGCTCTTGGTGTATGGGAGACATCATAATTTGACCCTTATAGTGACTCTCATGTATTCATTGGTAACTGACCCCTGACCTTTGACTCCCAACTCTCTTATCTCAGAATAAGAATGATGTTGTTCTCAACACGTTGTGCAAATCTTCCTTAGCCTGTAAGTATTCAAAGCCATTATTTGATTCTCTCTGTTATTTTGTTTATTTCTGTAGTCAGCTCTTCTATACATGATCCAAAACATCTTTCAGGTTTGCTTAGCTCCCTGCTATGTGTGATCAGCTTTCGGTATCAGTTCATAAAATCTTTCAGCAGAGAATTAAAAAAAAATATATGTTCCTGGCTCATCTCCACCATCTCAACCTTGTCTTCATTCTTCAGTTGAGAAACATTATTTTCTTTACGGTTGAGTTTGGTACAGTAAGTCATAATTCATACAAAAATCTTTATCTGATAATCTGATCATTCCTTTCTACTCTACATAGAATACACATGTACCATCACATTTATTATTAGCTGAACTCCTAATAACAACTATGTCCATAATTCAATCTATCCTGCCCTGGCACACCTGCGCCTTTATTACATGGAAAATCCTAGGAGTAGCAACTTATAACTCTCTGCACTATAAAAGCATGAGCACTATGAAAAGAATTATTTACTAGGTTTTAGATTCGTGGCCCAAGGTTTTATTTCAAAATTATAATATTCACAAATGACAGATATATAGTTTGAGTAGCAGTTTTATTAACACAGTAAAGAGAACTTTCTTAACTTTCATCATTGCTTTGAGGAACCATTTGTTTAACAGATGCCAACCATTTGTGTAAATTCAGCAAAGAAGAGAGTTAAGAAATTATAATCAAATGTCTGTCCACATATGAAGCTTATCTTTATTGAAAGGAAAAGTAGAGTATTAAAAAAAGGAAAAAGATAAGCAATGCCATTTAAGAGAAAAAATTAAGAGTATACAAATGAGTATGGAGTGATTTCAGGAAAATTTTGAAATATCTGTGAGAAACTGGCATTTGTATTGAAGATGATCAGATTAAGAATGACTGAATCTACAATGTATAATTATATAAATACACATGTACACACAATACACACTATATAAACACATCTGGAGATCTATAGAAATTATGCAATGAATGTTTAAATATTTATATATACAAATATATTTAAGTCATCCTCCTTTTGGTATTGGGAAGGAACTATCTTTTCTTTTTAGGAGATTTGCTGCTCTGTACCAATGAGGTTTCATTTTCAGTGTGTCCCAAACAGCTGGTCCACACTAGGCTGTTTGTGACCTTGTATTGGGGTTCTTATTGCATTTGTAGACTATTCTTAGTCTCTGCTAATGAGATCGTTCAGAGTTCGCTTTGAGGATCACATCTTAATCACTTGATTTCTGCAGACGCTTCCTTTCTCCAAATAAACTCTTCAAAGTGCCTGCTATTTTGTGCTCATTAACCTGGGAATGGCTCCTCTAACTCCAGTCTGAAAATTCTCTCACCATCTGATCCTGTTGCCCTGATCAGTTTTACCCAAGTGTTAATGACAGAGAATCTTAGATGCTTTCTGGTATATAAAAAAAATAGTCGGAAACCAAATTCCTGTCTGCAAAGGGATTTTCCCTTTGTGAAAAAGCATGGATCTTGATCTTTTACACTGTAGCTAAATTAAGAACCATTAAAACTCAATGTCTGCCTATTTCCTTGGAATCATCAAATCACTATGTGTTCAAAAAGGTGTAGATGGCACAGTGATGAATAAAATGGTGAGTAAATGAAGACATTAATGTTCATTTCTGGAGACATTTTAAATGATTTTTTTTCTATCTTACTTAAAATTGATACAATATGGTTTTCATTATGAAAATAAAAGCTCTCTTTTAAACAAATGCAAGGTTAGAACTAAATGCCAGTTTAAAACCTTACCGAATATGGCTGTGGAGATGAATGAAGTACTTGGTACACAACATACACATCAGATGTCTGACCTGAACAAGCATATAAATCCAGGTCATGACATTCCATACCTTTAAGTCTAGTCTAAAGGGGGCTAGAGAAAGTTTGAGACAGGTAGATCTTCTGTTCTGGCTGACCATTGAATCTAGCCAAAATGGAAATATCTGGGATAATTGAAAAAAAAACCTATTTCTAAAACATAAAACAAAACAACAAAACAAAAATGCAACACTACCAACACACACACACAGACACACAGACACACACACACACACACACACACACACAACTTCATGGGGAACAATATACAAAGATATTGGAAATCAATGTTGATCTCCAAAAGCACACACTAACATACCGTTGAATTCAATCCTATTCTTTAACCACAAGTGCTCAAATACATGCATATACTCTGTATATGTGTGAATGCACACAGACACATATAGAAAGCATTACAAAACATTTCCATTTACTCCTTGATAATAGGTTGCTTCTATATATTTCTTAAAACTCTCCCTTTGACAAATTATACTAAAATTCATATGATTTACAAGAACTGGAATCCTGAGGCAGAAAGCACAGTCCTTCTCTTCTTATTGTCAATTTGTTTACTTTGGGGATTGTATTTTGTTGGTATCTTAAAATATGTTTTCTTCTTATGTGATAAAAGAACAGAGGGCTGACCAAATTGACAAGTTGAATATAGTTTTTGGTAAATATAATTTATGATGTTGAAATTTTTCTGAAATATTGAACTTATTTCAGATGAATTTGACAGACTTTTAGCACAAGAAATTCTTTGCAGTGTCTCTGATATATATGTGGATACAATGCATAGAGAAAAAAATTGATGTCAGAAAACCATGGAAGCCATACCCAGTGCCTGTTTTATCCCCCATAATCATCATAAGCTTCTATCTGCAATTGGTTTTAATAACTGACTTAACATGAAAAAGGTGGCTTCCATCCAGTGAACTTCTCCACATGAAATATCACTTATTTCCATGACATATTTTTACCTCAGTGAGCTCCTTAAGAAAACTTCAAGACCCATTTATTTTTTCTATCAGAAGTGAAACTAACCATGGGGGAAAATTAAACTTGACTTGAAATCATTTTTTCCAAGCATACATTTATGAAAAATGGTGTTATTTTGATTAGATAAATCTCTTTACTCATCCAGAAAAGGTCCTTAAAGTAGAGTCTAGAAGATAGTTCTTCATAGGTTTAACATGGGGAACACACATGCCTCTGGGAAAGTAATTTTTGAAATATTAGGCTCTTAAACTTGGTTAACTCTCTTCCCAGAAGGATTTTAGTTGTTTTATTTAGCAGAATGAAGTATAGAAATCCCTGACATTTTGGAAGTCATCACCTTGGCTCAGACTGGTGTGCCCTGATATCTTCACTGGAATGAGAAAACAAATAGAACAAATATGTTAGATAGAGCGATAGATAGACAGATAAGATATGATAGATGGGTATAGACATAGACATTAAGTATGGCAAAGTTTCATAGAAAAGATAGACATAGCATAAGTACCTGTAGCGATTTGGACTGAGCCAAGCCAATAACAGAGGATATTTTCATAAGTCTAGTAATGGCTAAGGAAGTGGAGCAGATCACTTGATATGAATGCTTTGGCAGGTATATGGGACAGGGCAGTGGTGGTTGGGGAACAGCTGATATTTAGATCACTGCATTGGTAAGTGACAAATGGCTTCATTTTTCTTTAATTTTTTTCACCATCAATCTCACATGTAATTTCTGAGCATATCTTTTCAACTCTACCGTCCAAAGAAGTCCAACATTACCACATTTCTAGTCACATTACTGCCAGCAAAGATCACACTGTCTTTCATATGGACTATTAATCTGCTTGGCAGTTCTTAATTAATGTTCAAAACTCTGAACAGATGTTCCTCCCTTATCCTCTACTCTTCTAAGAGAGTGAGTCCCCCTTGTATAACCTCCTACTACACATCTCATGCATCAAGTCTCTGCAGAGTTTGGTGCATCATCTCCCACTGAAGCCAGACTGGGCAGCCTTGTTGGGGAACAGATTTCTCAGACAGACAAGAGCTTCAAAGACCCACAGGGAACCTGAGTTGCACATCTGCTATGTATGTAGCAGGAGCCTCAGTCCAGCCTGTGTATGCTCTGTGGTTGGTGGTTGAGTCTCTGAAAGCTCCCATGGGTCCAAGTGAGTTGACTCTCTAGGTATTTCTGTCGACTTCCTATCCCCTTCAAGACCTTTGATCTTTCCTCTAATTCTTCCATAAAAGTCCCTGACTCTTATGTTTTTAGCTATGAATATCTGCATCTGTATCAGTCAGCTGCTGATTGGAGCCTCTCAGAGGACAATTATGCTAGGCTTCTGTCTGCAAGCATAACAAAGTATTATCAATAGTGTCAGGGATTGGTGCTTGCCCAAGAGATGGGTCTCAAGTTAGTCAGGTTATTCATTGCCGATTCCTTTAGTCTCTGTTCCACCTTTGTCCCTGAATTTCTTTTAGATGGGATACATTTTGGCTCAAAAGTTTTGTAAGTGGGTTCATGGCCTTATCCCTCTACTGGAGGTGTTCTTTTCATGTTCCATAAACCCACTGCTATGCATGTAGGCTAAGGTCGCCCACAATCATTCCTTGGGAACTTCTCCCGACTCAGTTCTCTGGCACTTCCTAGAGAATTCCCCAGGCCCCTCCCCTGTAGCTGCAGACTTCCATTCAGACTGCTCTAAAGACTTCCCACTGTATAAGAATACAAAGGAATTTTCTTTAGTCTGCAAGACTTAGTTGTCTATAATGGGTCAAATGTTAAATCCATGAACATCCATGGTTGAGCTGTGGAACTTGTAGTTGGAAACTTAATTGAGAAAAAAATGTTTTCTCAAACTGATTTTAATATTTGCATCCCCTTCCCCACATCCTATCTTTTTGTGTTTATAACCCCTGTGTGAATAAGTAAAATTACGATTTGGAAAAAAAAAAAAAGCAAAAAGGAGGAGGGGGGATGAGATAGGGTTTTTTTGGGGGGAGGGTGAAATGGGGAAAGGGGATGACATCTGAAATGTAAATAAATAAAATATCCAATAAAAAAGTGAAAAAAGTTTTATTCATATAACTCAACTGCAGGTACTTCCTAAACATATTGACAAGTGGTTTATTTAATACAGAATGGAAGAATAGAAGCCCCTCTGAAGGTACACTGACAGCTTGTAGTATGATATTTATAAGCTGAAAAACAATGAAAACATCACAGTTTATATATTAAATACTTATCATATATATTAAATTAATTTTATTTAATGTGTGTACATGTGTGTGTATGTGTCTGTGAAGTATGACATTTAAGGAGGATATGCTTTAGAAAATCTGAGCCTATAGTTTAGCTATTCTGTCATCTTAGAATATTTTTTTCTCCCAAATAATTTGATGTCTGAATTTCTTCTTGTCATTCCTTCCTTTATATGACCCCTTTTCTGAACCACTTTTTTTAAATAAATAAATCAAACTAAATTTTCCTCTTTGTATCAACTCTTCCATCAACCTTTTGTTTCTATCTTATACTTGTCTCTAAGTAGTATATGATTAAACATTTTTATTACCTATTGAACCTTAATAGTTAATTTTTATGAAATGAGACTACAATTCTATCAAACTCTCTGTAAAACTCCTAGTGCCTTGAGTCATCTCTGGTGTTTAGCAACTATTCACTTAATGTTGAAGATGCAAATTAGGAAAGATTTAATGCCAATGCTTGGTATTAGTGAGGTAATGTTCTAATAGAAATATAACGAGCAAATCAATCAGGTACTCAGCTACTGAATGGTCACAATAATAATAATAATAATAATAATAATAATAATTAGATTGGTGGGGAATAAAAACACTTTAATATATTATGAAATACATATAGAAATGTCCTCTTGAAATTAGATTAGACACTTTTACCAAAGTAGCATGGTATATAAAATATAAACTTTTAGAATATAAGACTATTATCTTATCTGAAGTAACAATGACATAAGACTGAATATGAGAGTCATGATTTATCTTGGATAAAGAGGTGGCAGAAAGAGTCTACCAGTGCACGGGAAGAAGGATTTTGGATGCTGGGAAACATCTGTGTGGATGCAAAAAGTACAACTCTCTCTTGCTTTGAAAAAAAGACTGCTTAGCTTTCTGATAATTTAGACATACATAAGCATTTTCTGGTAGGTTCCATTAAGAAGATTTGATTTTTTTCTAATATGGACAAATGTTCAATAGGTTCAAGTTTGATTGGGTACAATTCATTCAGTCCTGTGTGTTCTCTATAACACTATGCCTGTGTCGTGCCACTCTGGCATAGAACACCCACTTCACATAGCTATAAAGGGTATACAGCTTAGCTTCTATCATGATGGTATTATGCAATCTGTACCCTATACATCGTATCAGGGACTTAAGAAACATTATGATAATGTCCTAGTTTGACTCAGAATTTCAGAAGTATGCATCATCTGAGGTGAATAAGTAACACCACCGAGTAACAATAAAGAAAAAGGGTATCAGTGAAAAACTAGAAGCTTTCTGAATTTGTTAGAGCTAAAATCGTTTGAATTTTCTACAGGTTAGAGAGGAATCTAGTGTATCTTCCTTGGGGACTCTTTGTGACTTTTTTATGACATTAGCTTAATGACAACCACCAGAGACACATGAAAATCTGATTCTGAGGCTTACAGACAGTTCACAGTTCCCCGAGAGATGGTTTTCTGAGGTCTCCTCTTACCAGTAACCTGTATTACAGAAAAAGATTTACCATTTTTCATTCCCTCTTATTTTCCCCTAGGATCTCCATTGTTACTGTTCAGGGTTTTGAAAAGGAAACACAGTCAGGTCAGGGACCACAGAATGTTTGTGTCAGTGGACACAAATGCGAAAATACTGTGTATAATTCATGGTGGGCTACTTTGTGTCATTTATCTTCACTTGTGTGAGGAGTCAGATAAGTCACTCCTGACTCTGCTAGCCTTGATCCATTCTTCATCACTACACTTATAGAGATAAATGCCACAGCTATCCTATGTCCTTTCAGAGTAGAGATTCAGACTAATAAGAGTAAAGGTCAGCTATTATTTAAAAATGAAGAACACTCCGAGTGTACCATTTCCTATGTGCACAAATCTTGTTCTGGCTCAGCTTTATATGCTGTAGAGTTGAATGTGTAGTATCTGTACATTGATGTATCTATAGATACTTCTTAATTTCAACTGAAAATACCATTTTCAAGTAAATGGAAACCACTTATACTGTGGTAATAAATGGATTGATTAATGGTAATCTTTGTTATCCAAGAAATCATAAGCAAAATGAAAAGAATACAGTGATAATAAATAATAATCAAGTATTTGAATGTCTTTTTCTGAACAAGTCACATGTGAAAGGACCCAGTCGCCTGAAGAAAAAAAGAAAAAAACCGAGACATAACATTTGAGCTGTGATATTAGACAATGCAGTGTGAAAACCTTGCCTTTATAAATGAAAGAGCTGTGGCACCAGTGGGCTATAATGCCCTTCAGCTCTACACTTGAGGAGTAAACTATAAGGCAACTAAGCACTAAGACATATTTATCACTCAATTGCTGGACTGAATAAGCATAGAAGGAAGAGTTTTCCATTGTCATCAATGCATTCCTTCTTTATTATCTGGTTGCTATCCTTCATAACTAACAAGAATGTAAACACGTTTTCTGCAAATCTGAAGCAAATATTGGTGTTATAATGGTTTATCATTGGAATTTATGTTTGAGTTATGATTCTTACAAAAAAGAAGGCCATAAATTTGAAAAACAGCAAGGAGTTAATACATAGAATGGATGGGGGAAGGAAAGAAAAGGAGAACAAAGATGTAATTATAATATTTTCACAAAAATAATAATATGAACATAAATCATAGTAATAATTAATATATTTGACCTGTAAATGTGTAACTTTTACTTGATTTAAGTTAATTAATTAATTTATTTACTTTTTTATTGGATATTTTATTTACATTTCAGATGTTCTCCCCTTACCCCATTTCTCTCCCCCCTCCCACCCAAGAACCAGCTATCCCATCTCCCTTCCTCCTGTTTCTATGAGGATGTGCCCCCCCCACCTATCCCCCACTCCCACTTACCCACTCTCAAATTCCCTCACACTTGGCATCCAGCCTTCTTACTTTACATTCCAATATTAGCCCCCTCTCATTCAAGTTCCCCCCACACATCTCCTCCTCCCATTCACCCTCCCCTTCTCATCTGACAAGGCAGAATCACCCCTGGGTATAACATCTTCACTGCAAGTCTAGGGACATCTTCTCTCAATGAGGCTAGACAAGACAGCCCAGTTAGGAAAACTGGATCCTCAGAAAGGTAACAGATTCAAGTAGAGCCCCTCTCCAGTGCTTGGCGGACCAGTATGAAGATAAAGATAAGAAGCTGCACATCTGTTACATATGTGCATGGAGCAAATGTAAGAGTTATTAAGTGCTTGGTAATACATTGTAGTAACTAAATTTCTGGTCAAAATCTGGTTGCATTTTTAGCTATTCCTTTGTCTAGTATATGTGTGTGTGTGCCTGTGTGTATGTGTGTGTGTGTTTATACAAGATGTTTAACTCTTAACTGCCCATTTATTTTAGGCATTGTCTGATTTGATCTATGAGGTGATTATAACTAGAATATTCTATCAGAAAGAAACATTGACTTGCTTAAGTTTACAAATCTAATAAATGAAAACCAAGTGTGGACTGCAGATCTGAATCCAAATGCATGTTTTTCCTGTCATTAGAAAAGTGCATTATTCCAAATGGCCAGTGGTTAAAATAGATGCCTTGGCTTTCTTCCCAGAGCTGTGTTAAAATACAGTGGTGATTTAATAAATATTGTCACCAGCAGTATCTGTGTTGTTGGTCATGGCAGATCAAGAATTGTGCTGGATTGTTCCAATGGATAAAGTTTATTTTTTTGTTTTTGTTTTTTAGGTTGGCAAATACATTCCTTATTTACTGCATAGAGACCCCAATGGAGAACAAGGTGGGTGATGATTCATGCCAAATGGTTCCCACAATATGCTGAATACTACAACAGCAGCTAACATGAAATGGTTCATTATATGCTGTCAAATCCAATAACAGCAATGACAGACTTCCCTTACTACAGCAATTTGTGGGAAGTCCAGCCACTAAAAAAGGGACTGATTTAAAACAACAACAACAACAACAACAAAAAGAACCCTACAAAATAGCAGAAATAACCTATCCATTAAGTCTTATTTTCTAACTTTGTGTTGGTTTCCTCTTGAAACAGTCTTCATACTTTCTGATTGAACTACAGAGACAACTGACCTTGAGATTAGCTTCTCTTGTGAAACCTCCTCCCTTCAGAACATTGTGCAGAATATATACTTTGCGTAGGTCTTGGGGTTCCTAAGCACAACTGCTTATATGACTCTCCTCTGAGAACAGCCATGATGCACCAGCCATCATACCTCATCCTCTGAATAGTCATCATCTTCTCTGTCTCTGTCTTTCTTTCTCTATCTCTCTGTCTCTGTTTCTGTCTCTCTCTGTCTCTGTCTCTCTCTCTGCCTTTCTCTCTCTCTCTCTCTCTCTCTCTCTCTCTCTCTCTCTCTCCTCTCTCTCTTTCTCCCTCTCTCTTTCTACCTCTCTCTTATACACACACACACACACACACACACACACACACACACACACAATTTTTTCTTATTTTCAGTTACCACAGCACCCACAATGAAATTCCTACTTATTGATGTCTAAGGCCAGGAGGCAGCAGACTGGATAACGACTCTTTCTTTATGATTATGCATCCCTTTGTCTCACAAAATTATAATCTACTTGAGGAGGTCAACTTTTATATAGTGTCTATAAATCATGTTCATCTCACATTACTATGTAGTGACCAAATCAGCCAATTATTAGTCTGGGAAAAGTGTATAAAGAAGGAAGGGGATAGTGTATAATATTCCTGCCTTCTCTGTCCCTTAGCACAGGGACTAACACTGTGTAGGTAAAACAAAAAAAAAAATACATGTTTGCTTTGTGAAAGAGAAAGAAATGAATAATGAATAAATCCATCAATCAGATGGTTCTCTGTGGCCAAATTAAAGACCAGACAGAGAAATTCTGATTACTTGAAATCATTTTTTTTTCTCTGGCCACAAGGCAAAATGCCCTGAAAATGTTTGTTTATTTTGGAAGGCAAAAGCTGATCTGAAGCTATTTTCTTTATTTTTATATTCAAATGCCTATAAAACAGAAAAGCACTAGAGACCTATTCATTGCTCACAAATGATCTATAGGGTAATAATGTGTTGGCTTTTCCAGCTGTGCTGCACTTTGGTACTATCTTGGGTTTAATTGAAAATATGCTGTGACCTTGGTTTTGTTCACTGGGCGAAGGGGGGACATAATTGGCATGAAGCCTCTGAAGAACTCTCTTTTCAATGAATGTCATTTGGTTAATTTGGGGTTCGCCTGAGGGAAATAATGTGTGAAGTTCTGTACATACAATGCGCTTTTTATTCACATGCCATTAACATGAAGTTAACAGCATTTTGAAAATCAGCATTTTATTTTGCAAAACTGATTTGTTGATTCCTAAATGCTATCAGTATGATAATAGTATTGTCCTTAACAGTCTCATGTTCCATTATAATTAAATAAACAGCTTTAGGATTGCAGTCCAAAAATGTCTATGCTCCATTCTTAACTTAAGGAGTTTCCATAGAAACCGTGGGCAGCAAGTTTAACTGACATTTATTGGGCTTGAGGCTATATGGCGCTTTGAAATCTCTATTTTCCTCTCCATCATTCTGTATGTGAATCTTCTTTGGTTTATTAAACCCTTGAAAACATCAGTTGCCCAAGTCCGTTCCTCCCTCTCCTCATCCCTCAACCTTCCTCCTCTTCCCCCTCCTCCTGCTTTTCCTCTTCTCTGTCTCTTATTAACATTGAGGAAGTAATTTGGACTCAGTTAGATTTAACAAATGCAATAATACTAAAATGCACTCTGATACTTAAGTGTAATTGTGTTATTAGCTGGAAATGCTTTTCTTCAAAAATAAAAAGAATTGAGAGTGAAGTTTACCAATGTAATACATGCTGTCAGGAAGGAAACATTGGTGGCTGGTTGCAAGTTTGTGGTGCATTTACCAAGATCCATTTTCTTCTCAGACTGTGACTATTCCTTGATTTATCCAAGTGAGATGGAATGTTTTTCTTATCTTGAGAAGGGAGCAGAATCACATTTTGATCATATTAATCCAGAAAAATAGAAAAGTTGTTCCAGGAAAGAAAAAACTAACAAACAAACAAAAAAACCGAAAACAAACAAACAAACAAACAAACAAGTACCATCAGGACCCAATGACTTTGCTAAGTGTTTTCGTCTAAGTTGTCATTTAACAAACATCACTGAGAAGCAATGACACTGGTGGCATTAGTCTAGACTCTACCCGAACTGATTATAACAACATAGATAGATGTGAAAGTATGCCATCTTCTGTCAGTCTGACTCTTTGATTTTTCTGATACTTTTCCTTCTCCATATGGATTCAAAGTAAAGAAAAAAAAGCAAACAAAAACAATAACTAAGTTTAACATATATATATATATATATATATATATATATATATATATATACACAAACTCAAAAAGGTTTATAAAAAGGAAAATAACATGAAAGCAATGGCAGAAGAAAAAAGAACCCTACTGAGTAGGATACAAAATAGAGTTTCAGAGTATCCTAAGAATATGATCCTAGTATCCTGAGTGATATAGCTGACTTTATCCTATTTCTAGTATTCTTTTTCAATGATAAAAGTCTCAAATTCATTATTCCTAGTTTAGATCTTCTTTTCAATGATATAGCTGCTAAATTCCAACTGATATGACTTAGAGTTTATCTTTCTAGTGAAGATGAAAGGAACCTAGTCTGTTGGGTTAGAGGCAAAGACAGGAGAGGACAGATATGTGCATCTATCTAATACCAGTGAGGAGATGCTTCTCCATTCTCCCAAAGAATTGGCAAATGAAGCCACAGGATGGGTAAGGTGTTGATTTTCTATAGCAATATGAGCAAGCACTGTATGTTAGAGAAAAATAGTGAGAAAAATTCACTCAATACATTATTTTTTAAGAAGCAAACAATTTATGTATCACTGGTAAAGGATGTTGGATAACTGAACAATTAGTAAGAATTGGTGTGATCAAAACATGAGGAATTACAGCTGTAACCAAGCTCAATGAGACATGACTCCTGGTAAGAGCATTTGCTTGTAAACCACCATCAAGACATGTACCCAGTGGGTGGGTGGGGGAACACCCTCCTAGAAGCAGGAGGAGGGGGATAGGATGGGGTTCCTGGGAGAGGACCAGGAAAGGGGATAACATTTGAAATGTAAATGAAGAGAATATCCAATAAAAAAGAGACATGTACCCAAGGGAAAACACAGGTATATAAGGTTAACCAGGACAAAGATTGTCTTATCATTTTGTAGGTTATTCGTACTCCTTTTATTGCTGTGTGGTTACACCTGGTTCATTAACATAGCCCTTCTACATAACTCTTAAAAGAATTGTCTTAAGCCACAATCTCCATTTTATGTTAGATGTCTAATTTAAAGGTAGATATTAGAATGCCTAAAACCACACAGACAGCCCCACAGATGACCTTGCTACTCAACTTAGTGCAAGTATATAAGTACGGCAGCCCTTCTGTCACGGGACTCCTTTTTATTAGGATTCTTCACATGTATAATATGATCCATGATGCCACTGACAACCATATAAGTGAAATTTAATTTTTTTTAGTTCTTAGATGAAAATTAATTATAAATAGAAACTTAAAATTGTTCTCCCAGAATTAAATACATCCACTTGGTTGCCTTCATTTCAGTTGACATGACAACATAGCTGTAGAAAGCTTCAGAAGGGTCCACTGTAGATGCAGGCTATAGGCAGTTTGTAACTGTTGAGGGAAATAAGAAGTAGTTATCTCCAGAGACAAAGTCTCTCATAGGTTATCCAGTCCCAAGTAGTCAAGTGGGCATCCCTAACCACATGAACCTATAGATGATACTAATTCAACTAGGTAGGGTATGTGTGCGTTTGTGTGTGTGTGTGTGTGTGTGTGTGTTTGACAATAATCATCATAGAAGAAGTCACAGGAGTAGTTGGTGGAAAACATGGGATGAGTAAGGGAGGAGAGACAGAGTGGTAGAGGGATGTAAATACAGTTTATACACGTATGAAATTCTCAAAAATATGAAAGCTTTAAGAACTATGAAAGAAATACAAAGAAAATACTTATAGAAATGATTGCAAATTTGTTTTAATAGAACTTCATATACAATCAAAATTGGGGCCAGATTTTACCTATAGATGGAGCTGGTTTCCAAACACTGGCATTAGAATTTTACATGTGTCTGTATGTCTGTTTTGTCCCTGTTAATATGGAAGTTGCAGCTTTGAGAGTAGAAATAGGGAATTCAGCATCAACAGCCACATTCAACATTGTTTACTTCCTTTTTGGTGATTTTTACTTATTTTTCATTAACCTTCATCTTTCTACTATGCACTTGCCATAGAAATAAAGTGTATACTGCTTACAGAATGGCAGAGAAAGTATGACTTACATTATTTTCACCCAATATCTTGAATACACATATTCAATGTTGCCTTATGCTTTCTAAAACAATTTTTGTTCTTTTTCTGCTGCTTAAGTGTATGCAATGTATTGTGAACACATTCCCCTACTCGGTTATCCTGTTCCCCCTCCCACAGCTCGTGACCCACTTATTCCTCACAACCAGTTCTACTTCACCAGTTCTACTTCTGCCTCTCTCTTTTTCTCTCTCCCATCTCTTCTCATCTGTATGTGTTAATGCATGTGTGTGTGTGTGTGTGTGTGTGTGTGTGTGGTGTTTATTTTGCACATCCTGTGCAATTGCTATTATGTGTCCATAATTGCCATTGCAATGCCATTTCCAGGAGACAGCATTTTATAGTGAGCCTCCCCACCCTCTGGCTCTTTTAAAAATGGAATCTTTTTTATTTTTTCAAATGAACTCTACAGAGAACAAAGACAGATGGTGGGAGAAGGAACTAAGAAGGAATTTTTATCTAAAGTAACAAAAGTAGATTAACTACTGATGGTTTAAAGAGCAGCAAACTCTGGCCTCCTTCCTCCTTTCCCTTCCAGATACTGAGAGTTACTTGGTTATTTAACACTTTTTATACACATGTCTAATTCTTTCTTTTGTCACATTTACCACAAAATGTGCATTAGAGGCACAATGAGTACAGAAAAACACAAGATGTCTTTACTCTGTAAGGTACTATGTTAAGTGAAACTCATTAATATTAGAACTGAGTCCTCAGCCCTCAAGATTCCATGGTAACTTGAGAGCAAACACAGGGCTGTGCTATGGGGCACTTCACTTCCAATATGTGCAACCTAAGGCTAATGTGAAAGTAGAACTGCCTTCAAAACAATAAATAAGAATCCAATTTTCAGATGTCTGCATTTGCTGAATGGTTCCCTCTTTTGTGGTCATTAAGGTGAAACAAAGAAATCACTGATTCCAGTCATTTCCATTATCTGACTTGTCATCACCGAGGTTTCCTCATTATGCACTGTTAACAGGGTTGAGGTTACTTGAAACCAGTTTCCAGTTCCAATTACGAAGACATTCCTGCTATCTGCATTCTGATTAAATGCGTTGCCTGGAAATCACAGAAAGAGTCTATTCTATTTCCTCCCCTTGCTTAGATCTCATAAACATAGACTCAATTAAAAGAGTTTTCTTATCAGGCTTCTGTGGGTCATTTTACTGAATTTATTAAACTCCTAAGTCATGCTAAACTGTAAGACTTGTGGCCTACAGATTCAGCAAGAGTCTAAACTAGATATCCAGGACTTGCCCCTCCTGTGTTTTAGACAAAGAACTGTACAGAAGTCAGAACATCTAATATCATGAGCTCATGAGTGCTGGTAAAATAGAAACACAAGTCTTCAAATTGAAACTTCCAAGGTAGATACTGTAAAAATCATGACAATGTATCAGGATTTATTTTAAGACCATGGAACCAAGCCCGTGCCATTGGTGTTTCAGAAGTTTTCATGAAGGACACTGTTAGCTTCCTGTTTCAATACATACTACTGATGACTTGCTTTGCCTTAAATATGCTTTCCTCAGTTTCCTGTCCTCCTCTGTCATGAAAATTAACCAACTCCATTTAATCCCTTTATATAGAGAACACACAACTTCATGTGCATTTTCAACATTTGGGATTATTTCATTCCTCTTAGTTTTATTCCACTACACTTCACTACATGACCTTCTGACTTGTGTTCATATTTATCTTCATACACTTGCCACATAACTGATATTTGTTTTCAAACTATCCATTTTTGTCCCAGGTCTTTAGCTTTCTCACTACTAGTACAGCTATAATGCTGTTAAAATATTTTCCAGAGTTTTGTATAAATCCTTGGGCAGTTACTCATCAATTATAGTATGCTGTAAAATCCTTAACAGAAGATATGTAGGCATAAATAACAATAGGTGAGTACATTACCTGGGTCTGTGGGCACTCAAGAAACATAGGAGAGGGCAATGTCTGTCTGTCTTCTCCCTCAGAATGCTAGATGTTTTTCTCATTCTAATCAAGATATGCTACTATATCTCAGGTCTGCTTGGCCTTCCTGACTGCATAAACCCTGCTGGTTCTCTCTGAATTAATAATTATCCATTAACAACAACACACTCATTCATTCAGTGTAGGGCATGGCATTGCTTTATGACTCAATCATTTATGCTAGGCTAGTTTTAGTATTCGTTTCAAATGATCAATGAGGGAGACTTACAGAATTGCAGGAATTCCCTCTAGGTGATGTGTTGGTAAGCATACTTAGACATATACTAACAGTGCTGAAGGGAAGTTTAAAAATTCTCTTTCTCAATGCTACCATAAAATGAATCCTAGATATGTTTAATGATTTTTGCTAGAGGTTATATATATGGTTTTGGTTACTGTCTAGGAAATTGGAGATATGTACTCTTTAATAATGAACAAGGAAGTAAGTACTGAGGAAAGCATTGGAAAGTAGTTTTTACAATCTGAATGACTCTGTACATATGCTATTTATTCTATTCAAATTGCCTCACATAGCAATTTAAATTGCATTACTCATTACAAAAATCCATACGCCTTTTGGGCTCTATTGTTGCTTTGTTTGTTTTCAGCCTATGGAGGCAATGATGACCTTGGCACAAGGCATTTCCTAAGGATTAATGAGCAGCTGGGGGTTAATGACTATCAACTCCTCCCAGCTAGTCATCAATCCAAAGGAAGCATAGACAGCAAGGCCATTAACTGCATTACCAACTTTCTGAAATCGGATTCTTCATTGCCTTCCTTGCTAAGGACTTTCATGCTTGATGAACTTGTTAGATTGTTCACAAGCTTTCACACACCTGGACAGGGACAGAAAAAAAATGTTATTCATTACTTTGTTATTTGCTATTTTGTTACATATATGTATATGTGTATGTGTGTGAGTATACATTAAATATATACATATATGAGAGAGAGATATTAATGAAAACCAATCACTATTAAGTTACTATGTAGTCCATATATAAATATACATGTACATATGCAGTTATCTGCTTCTATATCAAATTAGTAGAAATAAAAAAAATGTATGTATATTGAGTTCCTTTGGGCTACATTGGTTAGCACAATCTGAGAATCTTGAGCTTGTTTTCATCTTTTCATCCTCATTCACCGTCCTCAGTTGCAATGTCTGAAGGCATTAATCCCATTTCATATACAGAAAGGCTAAAATCTGTGCCCATTTTCTGAAATTTATCTTCCCTGAATATTCTATATGAAAGCTTATTTGATAGATAGGTTGCTTGATGGCTTGTTTGGAGTTTTTGTTATATTCTTTTTTATGAAACATCATTTTTTCATTGACTATTATCACATCATTGTTATTCATTGATGTTAATAACATGAATATTTCTTCATTTGACACCAGTTATGGCAGTGACCAACAGCCTGAATGATAAGTAAACAGCAATGTAATTGTGAGTGGCAATACTTATGTGAAAAAGATTATGGAATAGACACAGTCACAAACTTCCTCTGATAAAAATTCTCTGGTATCTTATTTTCTCTTCATGTATCTAGGGTTTTCTATTGCCTGTTTTGTCTATTGTCTACTGTGAGATAGAATAACAAACTGACTGTAAGTGTTGATATGTAAGGAATATGGCAAATACGTGTGATACCACAGAAATCTACATCCCAAGAATTTTCCTGTAGACAATTTTTTCCCTTGAAAATTTGCTGAGGAACTGGATTTAATTCTTTCATCGTATTCACAGAAGTTGATATCTCATCCCAAAACATCAGTAAACACACAAAAACACATAACTAATTGACACACAAAGATACCATTCCAATTAATTATTTCTAGATCTGAAACAGATCTACAAGTACTATGGTCTAAGAGATCTATGTGCATAGAATGTACTCATTTTCAAACCATAGAATTCTCTGATGAAGCAATGATTAAGTTAATAATTTCTTTGTAAAGTTTGTATAGAGTCATATTTAAACAAAAATTATAGAAAATTTCAAAAATTGCATAAATGATTTGCTATCCACTAGCGAATTTCTTGGGAACCATAGATGGTACCATAGTTTTTGGTAATATTATGAGGACTCAACAGCATGATTCATTTTTATTTAATGTCAGATTGAGATAGGTATTTTCCAGTAAACTTCAGTATATGGACTTAAGCTTTCAGGAATAAACAAAGTCTTGAGACAATGGAAACAAAAACAAATATCAAATATTTAAACATCTTTCTAATTTTTTCTCTTAACTCTTCTGTCACCACAATAACACAGAATAGAAATCAAGACACACAGATTTTCAGCAGTTTCACAGACAAACACATACTTTTATCTCTGAGTTTCAAATGCTTTTCATTTGTATTTGCTTAGATGTTTAAGTAGCTGAAAATTGATAACCACTTTTCTTTGAGGTCATCTCTTTTTCATCTATTTATACTCATACATTGAATTTACATGAGTATTTGGCTTTCTACATAGGGGATTTAGGATATAGATCATATGAGTTGCTTCCAAAAACCTATTGAAATGTTTAATTTCTATTAATTTGTTCAGATTCTTAATTCATTTATGTTTTATGTTTCTTTTAGGGAAGTTATAAGAAATAATGATCCAGTCCATTTTTCACTATTTTGTACTGATAACAGAGATAGCTTAGGCCATCTTGGTTCACCTGAGTTTTATTAATGGCCTTTAGTTTTCAGTTTAATCACTTTATCTACATAGCTCCTAACTAAAATTTAAATATGTTACATAATCAATAGTTCAACTCAACATAACAGCTATTTACTAGATTGTTAGATAGAATCTAGTTCGATTCTTTAAGAAGCTTGTGAATAAATAAATAGGATGGCCACCTAGACAAATATTGGCATTCATAAATAAATTTGGAAAGTTTAATCTTGGCTTTACTTACCACTAAGTGAAGGATGAGTTAGTAAAATTGATGACAGAATAGAATTAGTTAAGGTAAACATGTTCTGGTTGGACATAATTTAATGGAATAATCTGAGTGAGGAGTTCAAAGCTAAAAGAAGAAAAAAAATATCAGAAGAGGAAAAGTAAGAGGATCTGATTAGAATATAAAAAAGAATGCCATAAACAAGACTGGGAGAATGATGTGAAACAGCACCTTGGAAGGAATACTTCACATGCCATGCTAAGGTACTGGTAATGAGGGGATGATGTGGGCCTACAGGGGACTGTCTGGAGATATTGGAAGACATTGTAGTTTTCACTTCTGGGATTGCTACTGGCATCTAGTGGGTACATGCAGTAAAGGAACAAGAAATTTATTGTCATGTACATTTATCTGTATACTTGTCTAGTTTCTCATGTTATTAATTTCAGTTATTTTAAGCTAAAACTTTACTGTGAACAATTACTTTGGGAAAACATGAAAAGGAAATAAAAACTTTGAGGTAAGAAGAAACGTGCACTAATCATTTGATGTTTTGTAAACCTGAAAAAAAGAGAAGAGAAAGAACAGGGTCTTTGGGACCCAGATGTTATAGCATACACACAAAAGATGATACTCACAAATTTCTAAGAGCTGGAGAATTCTGATTGCACAACTGGAAGAATCAAAGATGGAGTAAAATTTGGAGTTTGAGACTCTGAGGTCCTCCTCCTCACTCTGGCTAAGCATTTTGCTACAATAGTTGTTATAAAAACACAAGCATAATACTGAACAACTCTAATCTTACCACATAATTTGAGAAGCAACTCCATCATCTATATTTTATATTTTCATAAATAATCAACCTCAAAAAGTGGATTTGGTATAAAGGATTTACACCAAGACAGAAGGCTCATGTCAGCTATCTTTAATTTCTTTGCATCCTAAGAAGGTAAGCAAATAGGAAAAAAAAACAAATTAATTTTATTTTTAGCTTTGCCAAGAGGTTACTGATTGTGGGTGTGTACTTTTAGGTTTAGATGAGGTTGACTTATTTTCTTGCTAATATAAAGTTGGAACAATGACTGACTCCTTAGCCTGCTCATCTATTCTAATGTGCTGCTTTGGATTGTGACAGTGGCTCAAGGAAACCATTTTCTTTCATAGATTTTAAGAAAAATGATCCTGATGTTTCTGTGAAGCACATTTTGCAATGATTAAGAGGCCATGCCCTTTAAAGGGCATTCGCCTTTACTGACTATATGATTTCTTATCCTCTGCTTTAAAAAATAGAGATGGAAAAAAAGGAAGGAGAAATGACAATAGCTGGAACCAAAGGAGTAAACATTTCTACCCAGTTCTAAAGTGTAGGGAGCAGTCTTGTGAAGCAAACCATGGAAAGAATCTCCTTCCTGTAAGTAGAAGCTTTTGAGGCAGCCATGTTATTTTAAGCACAAACAGCAGAGGGCATTGTTTGGTCAAACATCAATCAGGGCTGCTAAGGCTAATAAATGAAAAGGGAGAAAGAGGAAAACCTTCTCTAAGTTCTACATCCACAAAGCATGCAGGAAAGAGCAAGGAGTCAGTGAAACGATCTTCAGTTTGCTGTGTTGTCCCAGTTATTTAGTATATTAAGAAAAATACACTAAATACCAGAAAGATAACAACTCAGAAGTGGATGAAATTCTTGCTATAGGAATGGGACTCTACTAGGTGCTAAGGATTCATCAATAAATTCCAGACTCGCAGGAAGAGGGGGTTTATAGTCTCAACTGTTTACACACAGCCTTTGTACACTTACCCATTTTTTCATGGATGCATGCTTTAACAAACACTTAAAGAGTATAATTTCACAGAAATGCTACTAAGTAATATGAGTATATCTCTACTCTGGTAATTAACCTTGTGTCAAGGCTTGATAGATAGTAAGAGAAATGCTTGTGTATAGAAGAAAATAGTTAATATTGATACTTTGATGAAATTAAGTATTTTAATAATTTATGGTGGAGTAACTAGGCATAGTAACTTACAACGACTTCCTAAGTATGTAAAACTAAAAATAAAATTTTTAATGTCACTTTCAATGATCAAATAAAAGGTGATCTATTGAAAGTTAGGAAACCCTATTGTAAAGGTAAAAGACATATCAAGTTGAAACATTTGGAAAAGAAAGAAAGGTTCATGGAGTTGAAAAAATAAAGTAGATTACAATAAAATGAAAAGATCAAAAAACAAATTAGAATTGTATTCAGTTTGCATCATTTTACAAGAATATGGAGGCAAAATGAGAATTTCAATTGAAGAATGAAACACATTTATATATTAAAATGCATTAAATATGTTTCATGAAGAATTAGATATGACAGGCTAATTATGAAAACGAAGAACCTGATAAGATATTTTAAGGGTGTCCAAGTTAGAAACAAAAATGTCAGGGATAAGAAGGGAAATGCTAGGCTATGTTTAGGAGTACTGCTAGGAAATCAGTGTCAGGCATAATGTGAATACAGAAAAAGAAAAGATAAGTCAACAAAACATACATTTTTGTCTTGAACTACTCAATATACATTACTAACATTAATAGAGGGACAGAGGCAGATTTCTGTGTATGCTATTTAATTCATTCAATCTTCACAGTCTATGTTTATCGGATTTTATCACGCTTACTTAGGAAAATATAGCTCACATTAGGCCCTTTTAATAAAGATTGAATGAATAACAATAAACTAGTCCACCAATAGAAGTCATTTCACTCCAAATCTGGCTTTTATTTCACTAAATACTGCTGTGAACAACTAGAAATTCTCCTCATATACTTTAATACTTTTTTGGCTGTAAAAGTCCTGACGCTGAATGCATGCTTACTTCTCCTTTCACACAATTCACCACATAGATTTGATCAGCAGAGTTCAGTTCCTGTGTGACTTCAAGATGATAATTTTTACGCTAGTTCAGTCCTCCCTCTGCGCAATTTATATTTCATGTTCTTGGAGATGTTAACTAGGCTGGGTTAATTTCAAACTTTGGAACTCTGTAGTCAGGTAATCAAACTGAAGATCAGGCCCATGCAATTTTAAAGTGATAAGTGGTGTACGGATTATTGAAATCACATTTTCCCCCATAAAATTGTCCTTCCCCTTCAATTTCTGTTTTCCACAAAGGCGGAAGCCTATGAAAATAATACTCTCACAAACTCCCTTCATGCTTAAAGGTCTCAAGGTTTTTTGTCTTAAATATATTCATTGAAGCAAATGTGAACAACTATGTCAGATGTGCAGCAAGCCCCAAAGGACCAAGTTACACATCCACATTTAACTCTTATGCATCAGGAGTCCTTGACTTTGACTGTAAGCTTACTTTATATTCTTCATTATAGGACTAATCTCAATTTACTTCCTAGACCACTACATTCCCTCAATATAAATCTCTGTTTCTATAAAGACTCAATTTCATCTCAAATACTTTCTGAAAATTATATGATTAGTTATGTCTCCATCAATTTTTTGTGGCTTACAGCATTTAAATATTTTCTACATCAAATTGCAATAATGCACAGATGCAAATACACACAATTTATGTTCTATGCGTGAATTTAAAGTCCATATTGCCACCATTACAATATTCAAAACTTAGAAGACTTTTTTGATTTAGAATTTTT
>NW_021604618.1:2588437-2676912 GCF_004785775.1 Grammomys surdaster
CCCCCCACTCCCACCTCCCCACCCTCAAAATTCCCACCCCCTGGGGCGTCCAGCCTTCATGAGGTCAAGGTTCTCTTCTTCCACCTATGCCCAGCAGGGTCCTCCACTCTTACATATTCAGCTAAAGCCCTGGATCCCTCCCTAAGTGCTCCCAGGCTGGTGGTTTAGACCCTGGGAGCTGTGGTTGGTTGGTATTGTTGCTCTCCTCATGGTGCTGCAAATCCTTTCAGCTCCTTCAGTCTTCACTCTAACTCCTCCATTGAGAACCCCATGATCAGTTCAATGGCTAGTTGTGAGCATCTGCCTCTGAATATGTCAGACTCTAGAAGACTTCTGAGGAGACATCCGTATCAGGCTCTTATCAGCATGTACTTCCTGACTTCCACATCAGCATCTACCTTTGGTGACTGCACATGGGAGAGATACTCAGGTGGTGTGGTCTTCAGATGGCCCCTCCTTCAGTTTCTGTCCCTCACTTTGTCTCCATATTTGCTCCCTTGAGTATTCTGTTGCTCCTTCTAAGAAGGATCGAATCCCCCCGACTTGATCTTCCTTCTTTATGGGCTTCATGTGGCCTGTGGGTTGCATCTTGGGCATTTCAAGGTTCTGGGCTAATATCCAATAATCAGTGAGTGAATACCATGTGTGTTCTTTTGTGATTGGCTTACCTCACTCAGGATGATAATTTCTAGTTCCATCCATTTACCTAGGAACCTCTCGAATTCATTATTTTTAATAGCTGAGTAATACTCCATTGTGTAAATATACCACATTTTTTGAATCCATTCCTCAGTTGAAGGACATCTGGGTTCTTTCCAGCTCCTGGCTATTATAAATAAGGCTCCTATGAACATAGTTGAGCATATGTCCTTATATGTTCGAGCATCTTCTGAGTATATGCCTAGGAGTGGTATAGCTGGATCCTCAGGTAATTCTATGTCCAATTTTTTGAGGAACCGCCAGACTGATTTCCAAAGTGGTTGCACCATCTTGCAGTCCCACCAACAATGGAGGAGTGTTCCTCTTTCTCCACACCCTCGCCAGCATCTACTATCACCTGAGTTTTTAATCTTAGCCATTCTGACTGGTGTGAGATAGAATCTCAGGGTTGTTTTGATTTGCATTTCCCTGACGACTAAGGATGCTGAACATTTCTTTAGGTGCTTCTTGGCCATTTGAGTTTCTTCCGTTGAAAATTCTTTGTTAAGCTGTATACCCCATTTGTTAATATTCAAAACTTAGAAGACTTTCTTGATTTAGAATTTTTAAAAAAATAATTCTTGTTTTATTCATAGCATTATTTTTTTAAATTTTTTTAAAAATTAAATTTTTTTAAAATTTTTTTAAAAAAATTCTTGTTTTATTTATAGCATTATAGGCTCATGGGGCTTGTTCTTCTCTCCCCCGTCCACCTCCTCCTACCCTCTTTTACAGAAGAAGGTTTCTATGAGTTTTTCTGGAGGCTATAGTTCAAATTACCCATTACCATGCTCATCCTTGCCCTCCCATCCCCACCATAATTAATCACTATTATTCTATTTTTCCTCTTTCTTTATTATATCCTTTCATTCTGTCTCTACTCCCTTGAAAGTACCCATCTGTAGAATCTTAATAATTTCCTGATATAGATAGGTATTCCAAATGAAATATAAATACCTACAGAAACAAAGCTAGCATCCAAATATGAAAGAAGCATGCAGTAGTTTTCTTTCTTGGTCAGGTTACCTCACAGATCCACCCATTTAACAACGAATTTCATGATTTTACTTGTTTCATTCATGTTCACTGCTTGAATAAACAAGAAGCTCTCTAAGGGTATATAGATTCTTTTGGATATTTGGGTGAGTGTCGTTTAACTATTTCATGTGGAAGTTCTATTTCTATCTTTTTTTGGTCTTCAACAATAATTTCCATAGTGATTTTACCAATTTGCACTCCCGTAAGCAATGAATGAGCATTTCATTTTCTCTATAGTCATGCCAGTATCTACTAACTTTTAAAATTTCAACCTTATCCTTTCTGAATGGGTAAGATGAATTCTCAAAGGGCTTAAAGTAGTTTTGATTTGTATAACCTTGATAAGCATGAAAAAATATGTCTCTCAGTCATTTACATTTCATTTCTAAGAACTCTTCCTTTAGATTCTTGTCCTAACCTTATTTTAATTTTATTTATTTTACATTTATATCACAGTTTCCCCTTGATCCTCTATTGCCAATACCTCCCAGCCCCCTCTCACTCATTCACTCCTTCTTTCTTCCTCTTTAGAACAGGACTAGCCTCAGTGAATGCCAACTGCCTATGGCATATCAAGTTACATTAAGACTAGGTATCTCCTCTTCTACTAAAGCTAGAAAAGGCAACCCAGTAAGGGAAAGGGTCCCAAAGTCAGGCAACTAACTCGGGGACAGCTTCTGCTCTGTTAGGAGTCACATAAGAAGACTGAGCTACACAAATGTATCTTGTCCCAATTTCTAATTAGCTTCTTCTTCTTTTTTTTTTTTTACTGTGTTCAGTTTTCTACATATCTTGTATATTCTTTTTAAAATTAATTTATTTTTATGTTATGTGCATTGGTGTTTTACCAGCACATATGCCTATGGAAAAGTGTGAGGTTATAAAATCTTTGAGTTAAACAGTTTTTGAGCTGCAATGTGGGTGCTAGGAATTGAAATTTGGTCCATTGGAAGCACAGTCAGTGCTCTTAAGGGCTGAGCCATCTCTCCTGACCCATCTTGTATTCTCTTGATACAGATATTATTTTAGAAGTATAATTTGTAAATATTTTTCCCATTCAGTAGGCTATCTCTTCATTCAGATGATGATCAGCTTTGCTGTAAAAAATATTTTAATTTCTCATGCTCTCATATAGTATTCAGAGACTCAGTGAGACAGAATTTAAAGAATTCATGTATTAGGGGTTTATTAGAGTGACTTACCGGCCAAGATCCATCTAGTGCAGCAATGGCTCTCTACCAATTGAAAGTCCAAGAATCTCAGTCCATGAGACTGCATGCCTGATTCAGTCTCAGTATGTACTAGAATACTGAAGAAGTTGGTTTTAGTGCCAATGAGAGAATAGACTTACCAGTAAGAAAAAGGCAAATAGTCAAAGCTCAAATCCTTCTTTGTTCTTTTTTTTTTTTTTTAAATTTAGGCTGTCAGTAGATGTTGTGGCCTAGATTAAAGATACATTTTCCCATCCGAAAAGACACAGATTAATGGTGGGTCTCTCCACTTCAAATGATTTAATCAAGAAAATCCCCCATAAGTGCATCCTGCCACTTTACTTGGATATTAGTTAATTCCAGATGTTGTCAAATTGACAAGAAAGTACAGCCATTCCATCTGGCAACCACTAGTCTTAATAACTGAATTATCAAGGTCCAATTCAGAAAATCCTTTCACATGGTATAAATTCAATCATAATCCCCAATTTTTTCTCTATTAGTCTCAAGGCATAGGGCTTATATTGAGGTCCTTGGCCTACCTGGAGTTGAATTTTGTGAAGGGTGATAGAAACTTCCTTTACTAGACAGTAATTAGCAACCTACTACATTTGAATAATCAGAGATTAAGAGACTATGAAATGTTCAGCCATAAATGAGACATCGGCATCTAAACTACCTTTTCCAAATGTTCAGAGATTATCACAAAAGAGTACCAGAAAGGGAGTAAGAGTAAGAAGTCTTGAAAACAAGGTTTCCCCTGTTTATGTTTAGTGTGAAATAGTGTTTCCCTGATACAATAGAGCAATTACAAAGATGCACTCACAGTGGTTGTAACATCATGCAGAATGCCTGTATAAACTCACATCAGACAAAATTTCAGCAAGGATGGAAGATATGCATACAAGTCTCACCCCTAGCTGAGGAGTTATGAGCAATTGATTACTGCTGTGAAAAAGAATGTCAGTTTTCTTTAAAGGTGTGACTAATGTTTGACCGACTGTGCTCTGTGGAGTTGCCATATGCCAGCATGTTTAGGACACAGAATTTGGATTAAAATTTGGAGCATGGATTAAAAAAAATAAAGTCACAATTTTAAGTGGTATATTAGTCAGGGTTTTCTACAGGAGCATAACTTATAGAATGTTGAAGGGGTGTGTGTGTGTGTGTGTGTGTGTGTGTGTGTGAGAGAGAGAGAGAGAGAGAGAGAGAGAGAGAGAGAGAGAGAGAGAGAGAGAATAAAGGAGATTTAATGAAATATCTTGCAAGATGCTGCCCAGCTAGTCTAATAAAGGCTGTAGATAGTGAAAAGTCCAAGCATCCAGTAGTTGTTCAGACCTTAGGCTAGATGTCTCAGCTGTTCTTCAGTATATTCCATAATACAAAAGATGTACGTTCAAATGCCAGTGAAGGAATAGACTTACTGAAGAGAGCAAGAGCTAGTACACAAAGAAAGAGAGCGTCTTTCTTCCATGTCTATTATATAAGTTGCCAGCAGAAGATGTGACCAAATTAAAGGTGGATGTTCTCATCTCATAAATATGTATCAGAAGTATGTTTTCCCAATTCAAGTAATTTAATTAATGGAAAAAAATCTTTAACCAGTATGCCCCACCATTTTGGCTTTAGTAAATAGGAGACATGATTAAATTAGCAATAATAGTCACCACAGATAGGGGTGAAATTCAGTAGACATAGAAGAGAGAGAGGTGATATGATAAAAATACATGTATGGAATTCTCAATCAATAAAAATATAATTTAAATCAAACAAAGAAAGTAAAATGGATATGTATTATTGATATAAAGTCTTTTTCTTTTTCATTTTCATATTCTGTATGTAAGTGTGTGGGGGTGAGTTTGTGTGTGTGTGCATGTGTGTGCGTGTATGTGAGTGGGAGACAGAGAGGGAAAGAGAGATAGGGAGAAAGAGAGAGAGAGAAGAGAGACAGAGACAGAGAGACAGACAGAGACAGAGAGAGAGAGACAGAGGGAGAGAGAGGGAGAGAGAGAGAGAAGGATATGAATGTATGAATGGGAGTGTTTGAGATTCTCATTATCAAGATTTAGATTGGTCGAGGAGGAGTTCTGGTGCTCTGTGATTATTGAGAATCCTTAAGGATAGGTGTGCATAGAGAGGCATTTTTAGTTAACTCAATTCATCTATCTATGTCCTCTTTTTAAAATTCATTCTAATGTCTATTTTCAGCCTGTGTCAACACTACAACTTTGAATTTTAAAGTATTTCCCTCTTAGTCATGTTTATGCATACACTAGTTTATCAATGCATGGGATGCATAAGGAGAGAAGAAAGGCCTATTGACAAAATCAGGATATCCTTCAGAATATACCTAAAAGTATCATAGGTTTATTCAAAACCCCACACAAATCCATTTGTAAGTAAATGATGTGAAATGGCATTGTAATGGATGGCACATAGCTTTAAATTGATTTCCTTTGATGTGATAAAATCGTCTTATAAAAGAAATGTTGAATCTGGTCTTTTGATGGAAAATAAAATAATTTAGATTTTAAAGTAGAAAATCTTTTAGTGATAGTAGATTATTTGATTCAATACAATGTGCCAAATATTATTCACTATAGGTTATAAATTAGCTTTGAACCAAGTATAATTCATGAATCATTACTTATGACTGATTAATCAAAACGTCACTAATTGCAATAATACAATGACCTCGAAGGGAATTATATCTAGAAAAAAAGAGCATGAACATAAGAAGGATGTATGAAAGGAATAAACATTGTCTTTAGCACTTAATTTTTAAGGTGTGTTAGAGGTATGCTCTATATTATTTGCCATAGGCAGTAACTTGTAGGATGTGATAGTCTTATGACTTTGGAGTGAATAGCAATGTTACCTTTCACAGAGGGTAAAAATAAAAGGGTGAAATAAGGTTCCCAGTTTTAATGACACTGAGATTCACAAATGGCTATAAGATATATTCAATGTTAAGGATTCACTATTAAGAAATCTACTGTAGAGAAGATGTGGAATTACCGAAGCAGTAGTATCACACATCTTTAATCCCAGCCTTCTGGAGACAAAGATAAGCAGATATTTGTGAATTCAAGACTAGCCTGGTCTACAAAGGGAGTTTCCAAACAGCCACAATTACATAGAAATACTTTATCTTAAAACAAACAAACAAACAAACAAAAAGTGTAAAAGAAAATAAAAGGAAATTATGGCAAATAACAGAATAAGGACTTACGCTGGTATTTATTATCAAACTATACTGCTACAGTCCCTAGGATTATAAGGGATCACAGAATGGGGGTGAAAAAGCTGAAAGAGGAAAGTGCCCTGAGATATCAACCTTATAAAAAGCATGAGTTGGTTTATAAATAAATGACTTTACAATAAAACTTTTTAATCTCAATAACCTCAAAGAAGTGTATATTGTTGAAAAGGAAGTCATATGTCAAAACTGTTCTAAACAACAGATTACAAGCTTACAATAGTCAAGATCATTGAAGGTTATAATACTAAAACTGTAAATTAACAGAATTCAAAATACTCATTTGTAACAGTTCTTTGGGAATTATATATATCTTCTTTTCATCATATTAACTATCCTTTTCCAAACTCTTCCCAGATCTGCATGCTCCTTCCATTCTCAACCAATTGTGACCTCTCCATCAAGATCAATTGTGTTACTAAATATTCTAGGATGCATGATCTTTCATTGTACTGTGGTAGAAGTGCCAGGAGCTGCACATGTAGAGAAAACTCATCCTTCCTCCCCAGAAGCTAACACTATTGTAAATAGGTCCTGGGATGTTGGGAAATTTCATGCTCAACTTCTCTCTCTGTGATGGGATTTGGTCGGGTTTGGGCTAGCACAAGTCTTGTGCATTCTGTCACAGTCAATTTCCATTCATATATGTACTTCTCTGCTATGTCCAGAAGACACATTCTCCATGCAATCATATGCTATCTCCAGCTCTTACAGTTTTTCTCCTTATGCTCTACAATAATCCCTGATTCCTTGGAAGTAGAGTGCAGTATACATGTTCCATTTTAGACTTGAAATTCTACAGTCTCTTATTCTCTATACCTTGTCCAATTGTGGATCTCTGTATTGATCAATACTGCAAATGTAGTTCTCTGACAAGGACTGAAAGATGTCTTAATCTATTGATATAGTGATGAGTCTTTCACAGTTGGTTTAATGTTGTGTCATTTTAACAGAATGAATGGATCAGGTTTCGGTTCTAGGTTGTATGATCTGTCTAGCCATATGTGCTTGTGATAATAGTGCAAGGAATCGTGTGGAATGGACTTAAGTTTAATCAGAGAATGACTAGTTATTCCTATGACATTCAAACCGCTAATGCAGAAACTGGGCATGCTTAAGAGGTGGTTTTGAAGGCTTTGTTTAAATTTACAGAAAGAGATAACTCACAGATTGACCCAGCATATTTCTCTATTTATCCCTGTGACAAACTACACCACAGCAATTTCAGGAGCAACAGTTATTTTAGCTCAAAGTTCCACAGCATGGAGGAAAACCTGCTATATACAACATTAGGAATAATCTGATCTGTAGTGTCAAAAGCCTTAGGATGCTTTCTTAAATCTGTGGCTGATGCATGTTCCATTTACTATAGTAGAGCTCTACCTCCCAAGGTCCCAAAGCCTCTTCAAACAGTGAAGATAGCTGGTATGTAAGTAGCACTTGCAAGTACAGTCTTGTCTTCATAAAGCTGGGGCAATAAGACCCATCCAGTCTACTCCTCAGCTTCAATAAAGAGTCAGGCAAGGTTTTAAAGGGAAGGTTCTTCTGTGGTTGTTCTTGGATGTGAAGGATAACAAGTAAAGTGAGGTCTGCAAATAAAAAAAAAAAAGGATTTCTAAGCATGGTTTCTATAGGAGAAGGCAGAATCATTCTCAGGATAGCTGGAGTCTGAAAGACCATAGATAGGGTGAAGCAAAAAAGCATGTGTGGTTCAGAAGTAGATAATTTTAATCCTTTGTGCAGACTATAGTCAAAGGGTTCCCTCTGCTATTTGTTACTAGTTCTTGAACTGAATAAGGCAAAAGGGTGGTGGTCATAAGGGACCTGTCTTAGTCCAGAAATTTCAAGGTCTTAGGAGCAGTAGTCTTTCTGTGATTAACAAAGATCCTGAACACCAAACTATGAAGACAGGTACAGTAATTATATTAGATTGTATCATCTTATATATGAAAATAATCACTAGTTAGATATTACATATTCTCTGCACTTGTATCAATATCATGTTTCCAGCCCAACTACATCAGTTGTGTTTGTAATAGGCACATGAGAGACTGTCACATAGGGCCTCTCTGTTCTCTGAGAGAATATAGATGAACCTATTCTGTATCTTTCCTTCAGTCACCTATAACAGGGGAAACATACTGTGACCTGGATATACTGGGTCATTATATACACCTCTTGTCTTAGCTCATGCTGATACTTTTACTCCAAATACTCCTCTTTCTTTTATCCATCAACTACTATAGAACCTGGGAAATGTGACCTTCTTCTTTAAATGCTCCTCTCACACATCAATTTTTCAGCAGTGTGCTACTCTGGCATTAGGGCCTGGTGCCAATATCTTATCTCATAATGAAAAGCATGGATTGTTTTACACATCTATTCCCCTGTTGTCTCACCATTTAACTCACATTTCCTCAGGGATATGGGTTTCATTCTTCATCTTTTTGTATCCAGTACAAATCAAGTTGTCTGGCTGAGAAACAACAGAAGTAGAAACAATGATAATAATATCAATGTCTAATATTTACTCAGTTTTCACAGTGTGGGAGTTAGCATTTTAAATTCTTAATCTGCATTAACTAGATTGCCTGAAGATTCCTTGACAAATGCTGCTATTTCCTTTTAATGGGTGTGAGACACTGAACTACAGGAAGTATATGTAACTTGCCCAATGTTGTGCTTAGTATAGGCTAAGTTTATCTACTTTTAATTGGAATGCAGTGAAATTCTTACCCCTTCCTTTCTTTCCTTCCAAAAGGTTAATAGAAACAACAGATTAAGAAGAGAGTTTGGGATGTATTCCATACAGACATGATTCATGATCAGCCAGTTCAGTTGATGAAATATTCTTAGAAGTTGCTACTTGGAAATAATGCAAGAAATAAATTATTTTATTTTCCCAAATGTAAAAACAGTTCATAATAATATATGCACAAGGTAATAATAATGTTGCACAACTTTTTCCTGTAATCAAACTTTATGTTTATCAAAGGAACTTAGCTGGTGACCCCTCCCCCAATAGGTATCAATCAGCAGGCTAAATTATAATGACATATATGAATCTCTATGGAAGCTCATACTCAAACATACAACCCCCTGTTAGTCCTTTCTCACAGAAAGCATGAAATAAGTTGCTCTTTGCTTCCATCAGAAGCTACTCTCAGGAGAAATTGTTTTAAATATATTAATTCTGAAACATATTATGTGCTGATCGTTGTTCTTTACCAGTATGTTCACAAGATTCTGATAACTCTGGGTCCTGGTTGCACACTTTGACTGTACAACTTCTTGCATGTTTTTTCTTTCTTTTTTTCTCCTATGTGTCTTATTCTTCAAAGGGGAAAGAACAGTGCCCTTCTCAGAGGAGGGCTTCAAATATTGGAAAAGTTACTTGGCACTGACAGTGGAATACATCATGTGCAGTTGTGTACCTGATAACAAGTTTAACATTTCTGTTCTTGGTTAATGGCTAGATGTAGCCAATTTAAAATTTTTAATAATTTTTTAGCAAGGCACCATGCAATTTACCTTTTCATTAGATATCAGAAATTAATTACATTTTCCTGAATTGCATTGTTTATTAATTCTGTAGCCCATGGTATCTGCCATTTTGGGTGGTTTTCAAGAGTATGTTTTTTCTTGATAATTTTGCATAGGAGGTTTTGGTTGGCTGGGCATAGACCCTGATTACCATCTTCTGTGTATTTCTTGTCTGAGATGGACACTGAAGCAAAAGATGAAGTAATCATCACATACACCTTGGTGCATTTGGCATCTACATAGTTGGAGGTTGGTAAGCACTACACCAGCGACTTCTTCCTTAATGTTCCATTTGTCTAGGATTAAACATCTGTATTGGATGCAAATGGTGAATCATTGCTAATTTGGATTACTGAAATCTTTCTCTGTAAATATTGACAATGTATTGCCAACCCGCAGACAGCTATTAAATTTGTTTACCATGAAGGCTACTACATATTTTGCCTGTTAATTTTGCCAACAATGACCTTAGCTCATAGATAGGTAACCAACAATACTCTAGGAAGAAATTTAAAGAAGTAATAACTATTTTCGTTTCCATTGTTTTTCAGACTATTTGAACTCCAGAAGGACCAACACCAGATAAATTATGAATGTTGAACAAGATGACCTTACATCCACAGCAGATAATGATAGGTCCTAGGTTTAACAGGGCCCTATTTGACCCCCTGCTTGTGGTGCTGTTGGCTCTTCAACTTCTTGTGGTGGCTGGTCTGGTTCGGGCTCAAACCTGCCCTTCAGTGTGCTCCTGTAGCAACCAGTTCAGCAAGGTGATTTGTGTTCGGAAAAACCTTCGTGAGGTTCCTGATGGCATCTCCACCAACACTAGGCTGCTGAACCTTCATGAGAACCAAATCCAGATCATTAAAGTGAACAGCTTCAAGCATTTGAGGCACTTGGAAATCCTCCAGTTGAGCAGGAACCATATTCGAACCATTGAAATCGGGGCCTTCAATGGTCTGGCGAACCTCAACACTCTGGAACTCTTTGACAATCGTCTTACCACCATCCCGAATGGAGCTTTTGTATATTTGTCTAAACTGAAAGAGCTCTGGTTGCGGAACAACCCTATTGAAAGCATCCCTTCCTATGCTTTTAACAGAATCCCTTCTTTGCGCCGCCTAGACTTAGGGGAATTGAAAAGGCTTTCATACATCTCAGAAGGTGCCTTTGAAGGTCTGTCTAATTTGAGGTATTTGAACCTTGCCATGTGCAACCTCCGGGAAATTCCTAACCTCACGCCGCTCATCAAACTAGACGAGCTAGATCTTTCTGGGAACCATTTGTCTGCAATCAGGCCTGGCTCTTTTCAGGGGTTGATGCACCTTCAAAAACTGTGGATGATACAGTCGCAGATTCAAGTGATTGAACGGAATGCCTTTGATAACCTTCAGTCACTAGTGGAGATAAACTTGGCACACAACAATCTAACATTACTGCCTCATGACCTCTTCACACCCTTGCATCATCTAGAGAGGATACACCTTCATCACAACCCATGGAACTGTAACTGTGACATCCTGTGGCTCAGCTGGTGGATAAGAGACATGGCCCCCTCCAACACAGCTTGTTGTGCCAGGTGTAACACTCCTCCGAACCTGAAAGGGAGGTACATTGGAGAGCTGGACCAGAATTACTTTACATGTTATGCTCCTGTAATTGTGGAGCCCCCCGCAGACCTCAATGTCACTGAAGGCATGGCAGCTGAGCTGAAATGTCGGGCATCTACGTCCCTGACTTCCGTATCTTGGATTACTCCCAACGGAACAGTCATGACCCACGGGGCATACAAAGTGAGGATAGCTGTGCTCAGCGATGGTACTTTAAATTTCACAAATGTAACTGTGCAAGACACAGGCATGTATACATGTATGGTGAGTAATTCTGTTGGCAACACCACTGCTTCTGCCACCTTGAATGTTACTGCGGCAACCACTACTCCATTCTCGTACTTTTCAACTGTAACAGTAGAGACTATGGAACCTTCTCAGGATGAGGCACGGACCACAGATAACAATGTGGGCCCCACTCCAGTGATCGATTGGGAGACTACCAATGTAACCACATCTCTTACGCCACAGAGCACAAGGTCGACAGAGAAAACATTCACCATCCCAGTGACTGACATAAACAGCGGAATCCCAGGAATTGATGAGGTCATGAAAACAACCAAAATCATTATTGGGTGTTTTGTTGCCATCACACTCATGGCTGCCGTGATGCTGGTCATTTTCTACAAGATGAGGAAACAGCACCATCGGCAAAACCACCATGCTCCAACAAGGACTGTTGAAATCATTAACGTGGATGATGAGATCACTGGGGACACGCCCATGGAAAGCCACCTGCCCATGCCTGCGATTGAGCATGAGCACCTAAACCACTATAACTCTTACAAATCTCCCTTCAACCACACAACAACAGTAAACACAATAAATTCAATACACAGTTCAGTGCATGAACCGTTATTGATCCGAATGAACTCTAAAGACAATGTACAAGAGACTCAGATATAAAACATTTACAGTTACAGAAAACAAACAATCAAAAAAAGACAGTTTATTAAAAAAATGTCACAAATGACTGGGCTAAATCTACTGTTTCAAAAAAGTGTCTTTACAAACAAAAAACAAAAAGAAAAGAAATTTATTTATTAAAAATTCTATTGTGATCTAAAGCAGACAAAATTATGTGTATTCCTCAGAACCTGTTTTTGCTGCACTTACTATTTTCCCACACCTCCTCTCTCCCCTCCCCGATTGCCATATTTTTCATAGATATCAACTCCCCAAAGAACTGGTCTAGGAAATTTTGTAAGAATTCTGTTACACTTTGAGATTTTTATGGTGAATTCTAGTGGTGAGATCCAGTCTATTTTGTCTCTTACTCTTTCGATTTTTTCTTCATTATTTTCTTTTTCCTTCATGCCCTTATGAAATAGTCCAATGGGGAATGCAATATTAGAAATAGATTTTTAAGAAAGAATGAGGAAATCTGCAAGATCTTATATTTTTCATGTAATGACCTGTTCTGTATTTACGAGGAGGACATTCTGTGGAGAAAGAAAAAAAAAGTAAGCAAACAACAGATTAATTTACATATGAGCATCTATAAAACCCATGACTTTTAAAAAAAATCCTCTAGAACCAGAATTTGTAGTTCAAAAGCTTAAAATAAGATTATAAATAAAATATTGTTGGTTTTTCTGTACCTGGACATAGCTCATTTGTAATCTGGCTCAAATGTGAGAAACTTGAAGGTAATTAGATTCCTTGTTTTCTAAGAAAGATAATGCTACAGTACTCTTTCAATCACAGCATCATTTTCTACACGTCTCTGCTATTTTATTTGACTTAAGTTACACATCAGCATTCAAAGATGCTGAGATATTCTTGCCTTCTCAACAGGACTGCCCCTTATAAAGCTTTCAAATGAAAAGTTAACAGTTTACAAACTGAACGTAAGTCAAGAAGGGAGAAAATACCAGTATGATAAAATTTGCTTCCTTCTAAAGAAAACTCCACAGACCAGATGAAATAGTACCACAAAAGAGGAGTCATTCTTTTTTTTTTTATTGGATATTTTATTTACATTTCAGATGTAATCCCCTCCCCCTCCCCACCCAGGAACACCCTATCCCATCCCCCTCCTCCTGCTTCACCGAGGATATGCCCACATCTACCCTCCCACCCTCACCTCCCACCCACAATTTCCCCCACACTGGGGGGTCCAGCCTTCACTGGACCAAGGACTTCCTCACCCACCTATGCCTGACAGTGTCATCCACTGCCCCTACATATACAGATGGAGCCATGGATCCCTCCCCATATGCTCCCAGGCTGGTGGTTTAGACCCTGGGAGCTCTGGTTGGTTGGTATTGTTGCTCTCCTAACAGGGTCACAAGTTGAAAAAGAATTTTGAGTTCTACGTGTTAGCAAATTTAGTTCAATTCATTGAAAGTTATCATAGAGCTAAAATGAGCTAAATGGTCACTTGGGTGATGTGGATCCACAAATAAGCAAGGCCTGGTTCCTGCCATTGCATCATTTCCAAGGATTATTCTCACTGTATTACTAAGCACTAGCACTAATTTTTGGCTTTTAGGTAAATGGGAGTATCCTGGGCGTTCTAAATAGCAAAAATATTAAATTATTATAGAAGTCTCCTGAACTCATGGTTTCTGACATACTTAATGTGGAGCTACCCTTCTCCTTCAGAATATAGACTCCCACCTAAGGTGGATACACCTTTCTCCTTTAGAATACAGACTCCCAGGAGTGTAAGAAATCATCACAACAGAGTATCGTGGAATCATGGGCACATATGAACAGAAAACAAGGCTGATGATATAAATGATAATCTACCAAGGCTTTCTTTCAAGGAGCTGTGGAAATTTTAGCTAAAAGAACATAAATAGTTTCCAAAAAGAAAGAGAAACCACTGGTTGTGAATGTTTGCATTCTCTGCATATTTTAATATACTTTGAGTATGACTTTTATCTTTATGTCTGTGGAACATAATATAGACAGACAGGCAGACAGTAAGGTATACACACACACACACACACACACACACACACACACACACACACTTCTCACTGTCCTTGAAATTCATCTTCTCCATCAAACTGGGGATGTAACGAATGATTAAACTGAGGAAAACACATCTCCCAATGGATGAGCAGCTTGAACACTCACACTTAATTCTACAGTCTAGACCTCATCCCAGGTTTTGTGGTCTCCAGGTGTGAAAAACCAATCATTTCTAGCAGTGTAGGTAAGAAAAATCGCAGGTATAGTTAACAAATGGATGCAAGGACACAAAAGTTTTATTTCTTTTTTGATTACAAACTTGTTGGATTTTTTTCTTCTGTATCTCCTTCTTCCCTTTTTTGCAAACCTATTTTACATTTGCTATTACTGTTCAGTAGAAACGGGCAAAGGGAAAGCATATATTGACTGTCATTTATTGTGTATTGAGTACATTTATTGTTTCACGTGCATGGCATGGCAAGTGGGAGTGTACGTGTCCAACAGACACAGACACTCATGCACATACATATACAGTTTGAATATCAAACTAGATCTAGTACAAAGAAGGGAGACACTAAGGAGTGAGGACGTGGGTCTTGCCTCCTTGACTTAACTCTATCCTTGGTTTATGTTTACAAACCTATGCGTCTTGACTCTTTCAATTAAGCTTATGATTATTATAAGGATAGACCTGAAATGTCCTAACAACTGACTATCTGTCATGACTAAAAAGTCAGACAAATTGTACTAAATATAAAGAACTATAAGAGAACAAATAAGACAAGCAGACAAGCCTAAATCAGTGAGGACAAAATCCAAACTATGATATACATGCAACCAGAATATTACAGTAGCTCAAAAAAGTATATTTCAAAAATAAAATAAATTTATGGCAGGTTTAAATTAATCAAATTGAGTTACATATCAAATTCAAATGTTGCACAAGCAGTTCTTAATCCAGCTGTAAGGATTAAGAGTGGAGTGCTATAAAGTATATATATTTTAAAGGAAGCTGAAGTTGAGTCAAAATCTCTTGTGGTTAATTTTATGCACTTTTTTGCATTTGTTTACTAATGACTTGGTGTGGTAGATAAATATCCTGATTTCCTTGATGAGAAAAATCCTATATGATCACGTATATATTCTTGCATTCAAACAAATTCCATGTATATCCATCTTTCCATCTTACATAAAGGCAACTAAATGAGTGGGTAATTATGAAAAAAAGTACAAATCATACAACAAAAGTATGACAGCATGTAAAATTGTCTGTGTGTCTATGTGTGTGTGTTGGGGGTCATATTTTCACAGAAATTTCTGAGAAATAGATTATTTACTGGTAATCAAATTTTAATTCTTGACTATGATCAGTATCTCAAATTCTTCACCACTTGCATAGAATGTATATAGATGCATATACCTTGTTAAAACGTTGGTAGAATTTGGATATCTCAGACACATAGATTCTAGTATAACTTTAATAACTTTCTCTCATGTCCCAGTATTCTGGGATCTACTATCTTTATTTCTTGATAGTAATTTTACTGATACAAGTCACTGGAACCCGAAACAGAGATGAGTGAGGAAGGAAAACATTGCTACTCCATGATTATTTTCATCCTTATAGTCAGAGAATCAAAAATTTGGATGATATTTAAGATATTTAGACTATAACATTATGAATAAAGTCATACTGGGATAGGACAAAAGAAGTGTTAATACCTTGTACTGTGGAAAGTAATAAAACATTTTAATAGCAGGACTTAAAGTCATATTTGAGACATGTTAGGTAGTGACTTTAGAATGCACAACCTTTCCAAGGTACATATTATCCAAAGCAGGAAAAAACAAACAACAAAAACAACTCCCCATTCTGATTTCTTTCAGAATAACCTTAATGTTATTTAGATGAATGGAAACCTTAGACAAATGTCTGCAAACATACATTCTAAAGCAAGGCAGTCTTTAAACATTACATTCAGTTACTACTTGCTTCATCCTAACTGTTTCAGCAAGAACTCTCAAGTTAATTCTCTAATTCCATAGCACTGACATAAAAAAAAGGAATGTCTAGGATATGAGTAGTTTTCCTGTAGGAAACCAATTATTTCTCTTAAAACACAGTACCAGAGTGTCCAATCTCTGAAAAAAAATAATTGACCTGCTTCTCACAGTATATACACCTCATCATTTGATTAGAATGTGATTTCTGCACGCAGATACTCTTGCAGAAAAAACATTGAAAAGTCTAATGGTTTTCTTCCCCAAACTTAGATACCTTCTATTTCTCTTACTTTAATAAGATAAAATAAGGATTGCTTTGTGCTCTCTGTTGGGGATTGAAGCAGCTGTGACACTGAAGTTTTTCGATATTCTACCAAGATAAAGAAAGAGATACATCTGGCAGTGCATGAGACAAAAGACATTTTCTAAAATTAATATAGCATACTGTCAATCAGGACCTAAATATAGATAATGAATGAAGCATTCTCACAACGTGTGCCAGTTCATACCATATTATTTCCTAGGAAAAGCTGCCAAAACTTCTGAGACTTCAACTTTTCATACCATTGAGAAATGCATATAAACTATATTTAAAATTGTATAGTTCAATTTTACAGCAATTGTTCAGCAGTAGTAACAAAACTGCTCACTTATCTTTGCTCAGAATGAATTCAAAAGAAGGGTAAGATGTTCTCCTGAAGTTATTTTGATGAAAGTTTTTAGTATTAAAACATTGTTTGGAAAAATTTGTTATGTGAACTAAATAATCCATATGTCCTCTACACAAAATGCATAAAGCAAAGACCCTGGAATATCAAATAGTAAAAAAGAAATCTTATATTTTCATATTTAAACCAATAATTTATTTTTTCCAGTCATTAATAGTTTATTCATAACATATGATAGGAAATTCAGCATTTTACCCTTGCAAGTGCCACCAATTCTGTCTTTATTTGATTGCCAGAAGTGGTATATTTATTTTATTTGTATTGGGTAAACTACTTTCCAGGTGGTTTTCTTTTTTTTTTAACAATCTAGTCTCAGTGGAGAATTTGAAACTCAGTCTGATTTATGATTTCTGACACGAAAAACTTTCTAACACATTCATTTAATTCAAGCATGTTTTTGATATCATGATGGAAATCTATCTAATCATTACTTCCTTACCTGTGGATATAACAAGACTGAACAAAAAAAGACAAGACAATAAAGAAAATATTATTTGACAACTGGATAATCTTATTTATCCAGACCTAAGCCAACCATTAATAAACAGTAAAAACAAGAAATCTAGTAACAGATTTTCAAGTACATCTCCTAGTTTTGTAACTTGGATGAGTTCTCTATGAGAAATATAGATGAAGAAGAATAGGGAAAAATGACAGAAATATAGATGAAATAAAAGCATAAATGATACTAATATCCTACTCACTGTATTAAAGTATAAACAAAGTACTATTATATACTTTTTGAAATACATTCCTTGTGCTTAGGTCTATAAAACTTTTAAACAAATAATTTTTAATACTGGGGACATGGGAATTTTTGGTAATGTAATAATTATAAAAATTGTATCTTAATGAAATTTGTACAATGCCTTCAAGGCAATATTGTCATTTCTAGTTTTAAATTTTAAGTGTTACACAAGGAGAGAGAGCAGGGTAATACAAGTTTGTTATCCATAAGGCCTCAAGCAGCTAACTTAAGTTTAAAAGGCTTCTCTGTGTGAGTGGACTCTTTTTTTCTTTCACTTTTTTATTGGTTATTTTAAATATTTACATTTCAAATGTTATCCACCTTCCCAGTTTCCCCTCCACAAGCCCTCATCCTCTCCTCCCTCCTCCCTGCTTCTTTGCGAGTACTCCCCCATCAGTCCACCCACTCCTGCCTCAGAGGCCTAGCGTTCCCCTCTCATGGGTCATCAAGCCTCCACAGGACCAAGGGGCTTCCCTTCCAGTGATGCTAGATAAGGCCATCCTCTTCACTTAATTTGAGTCTAAACACATCAAGTTGCTCTGCACTTGCATCTGAAGCATTCCCTAGTCTTGCAAACAAAGCACTCTGAACAAATAAATGGCAACCTTTGTATACCCTATAGCAGTTTGGTTTTCAGGTCATAGTCTTATCAATGGGGAAGTATATTTTATTCACAGTGTTGATTTCTCAGCAAGATTTCTTGTTTTGGAAGAACAGTAACAAATCAGAAGCTGTCACTGTTATATAGTCTGGAGTTCAGTGCTAAAGAACTCACATAGATGAGTAAATTATTTGGAGGTGGTGGTTCCGTTTAGTTCAAAGAATAGCTGTGCTTTTGGTTTCAGTGAAATGAATTTATTAAATACATAACTTAAAGTAAAATAATAACTAACTAGTAACGAATAAACAGATCAGCAGGTAGGTGGCAACACTACATTAAAGCAGACACTCAAAGTGTAGACAGAAATAGGCTCATAAAGCTCCACTTAAGTAATTAGTTTCCAATCTAGAGTATGTAGCGTGAAATATTAAAAAAAACAATCCAAGCTACCCAAGCCAAGTCCAAGCGGGACCTACTTCCACTTGTCTTCTCTCTGACCCGGAAGTCGCACCTACTCCTCGCCCAGTGATTGGTCCCCTGAAATCTTTATTCATTAGGGTAAGGTTCTGCCACAGGAGAGTTTCAGGAACAGCTGAATAGAGCTAAAGCTTCCTATGGAAAAGGTAAATCACTACAGCAAGGTCACATCTAGGAATCAGACACTTATTGTGCCCCAGAGGAAACCACTTAGGGAATTAAAGAAATCAGCAAGAATTCCTTTCCAATCTCTCCATAGACAAGCTCCCCGCTTCTCTTTTCCAATCCAGGTTGTTTTTGTTTTGCTTACTTTCTATTTTATTTTTGTGTATGTTTTGTATTGAAGATAAACAAACAATAGCTACCTCTGTTGGAAAGGGTTTACCTTCTAATTGTTCTAAAGGATATAGCGCGCATAAGATCTGCTTGATGTTTTCCCCTCTCCCTTTTAGAGTTCTGGAGAACACTTGACATAAATACCCTTAGTAGGTGACAACTGATGCTACTTTCTGAGTCAGCTTCTTGGTGATCTCAAATATCTATGACATATACAGATTTTTACATTATAGGAGCCTTATTAGAGGCCATGCTTCTTGCCTGCTACTCTCAATATCAGTTTAATGGTTTCTAGATAGAGAAAAGTGTACCAAAATCGTTTGCTCAGGAGAAGAGATGATGCAAAATTTCCTTTTGGTAATAAACATTATTAGTAGAGAGAATTCTAGGACCATGTGAAGCATGATTGACTCTTGAGGTAGGAGAGGGAAACCACATGAAATGAGGAAAAACCTGTGTGGGATTAATAGGAATGTAAGAGGCTTACTGTTAAAACAGACGAAGAACATCATTGGAGAACTAACGTCAAGCAAAAGTAACAGAGATCGCTGCCGCTGACAGAGTGATAGAAGGGCCAGAGAAGAACCTAGAAAATCTCCCAAGAAAGGAAAAGTGTCATACTTCATTATTCTTTCAGGGCGTTATCAGGAAGGTTCACACTATGTCATTTACTCTGGAACAGCCCAGGTAACAAGGAACATGGAGAAGCCCGCTACTATGTAGACCTCTATGGAAGCGGTTCTGAGGCCAGAGTACATCACAGTTCCTTAACTCTGTCTCAAAGAAAACAGGGAGTTGGAGCACCTTCCCTGCATCGATGCTTGGACTGATACCTTTAGGTCCTTGGTATTAGCTAGCTTAGAGTGATCTTAAAGGTGTAGTCTCATTTTCTGAGGAAGACATAATATTTTAACATTATTTACCTAAAGTGTAATTCCAAAAGGATAGAAGTTTATAACACTGAAAAATCCTTAAAAGATAAAGACTGTATTAATTTTGAAGTGTATGCTATCATATATTTTATGAAAGATGGGTGCCAATGCATATAGAATATAGGTGCAAGCTAATGAAATAAAAGTGTCATTGATTTTTTAGTAGTTTTATTTATTGACATTTTCACAATAATCCTATGAAGTTCAATTAAAAGTAAGTTCTGAAATTGTCTTATAATTATTTCAATGGAGTTTTTAATTATCACTATAAGAAGTAATTATGAGCTAAAACATATAAAAAAATAAAATAAATAACAAAAATTCTTATTTTAAAAAATAAAATATCTATAATTAGATTAATTCTAGAGATAATATGTGTTCTCAGAAATTATGGTGCTAATTTTAGGCATTTAGAAGATAATTCAAACATAAACTGCATTTTAGGAGTATGCAGATATAGTACAAAGCAGAGAGTGCTTACCAAACACTTACCAACATAAAACTGGATGTGATACCTGCTGCCTGTAAACTCAGCAATACGAGGTAGAGACAGGAGGAACAGGAATACCATGCCATCCTTGGTTACATAGGGCAGCCTAAAATGTATGGGACTCTGCCTCAAGATTTAAAACACAAAAAGGTTTGTATTTTATAGAAAAGGAAGTCCTTTCATTTGCATTTTCATTCCTTCAAACTTGAAAAAGTGAGAACCAAGTCAATTAAATTGTCAAAACGACCCTCAATACCACATTTGCTAGTATGGCATATAGTGACGGGTTAAAATCAGAAACATAGAAACAATGGCAGGTTGATCCAGTAGCACATACTTCTAGCACAAGCTTTTCAGAGATTGAAGTAGGAGCATTATGTGATCAAGGTCATCCTGCACATTTTAGTGAGAGTTTAATGATTTAAAATATAGAATAAATACGATATAACATGCTCATATACATATTATGTATATGTCAATATATATTTAAAAATAAAAAGTATAAAGAAAAGAAATTTTAGAAAAGACAGATAAGTTAATACTAAAAATAGAGAGAAAGTTTTTGATAATAGAATAAATTAATATACATATACAAATATATATATTCCAGAATTTTACATACAATAAATATGTTTGGTACAAGTCATTCAGTACCAGGCACTATTTAAGGTCTGGATGCACCTACAGTGTCATCAAAATAAGTCATGTCTGTGACAGCAATTGAGATTAATTCACTTGGTTTTAGCATTGAAAATCTTGTTCCCAGAAACTACTCACTCCAGAGCAAATTGTTCTCTAAGCACCTTCCTTTCTGATAATGGTCACCTTAATCCCCTAACCCATATTAGTATGGCTGTCACATTGATTATGATGATGCAATATAATATTAACTAATAATAGTCAATGGGTTCTACTCTTATTACATTTGTTAAAGACAATTTATTTGTAATCTATGTGTATATCTGTCTCTCTGTCTAGGTCTCTCTGATTCTGTCTCTTTTTCTGTCTGTCTCTGTGTCTCTGTGCCTCTGTGTCTCTGTCTCTGTCTCTGTCTCTGTCTCTCTCTCTCTCTCTCTCTCTCTGTGTGTGTGTGTTATGTGTTTATACATATATGTAGGCGTAGCTTTATGTGTGTAAAGAAAAGACCAAATGAATGAATGATCATTTGAAGTAGGAACTGGGCTGTGTGCAGCCCAATGTGGGCACCTTATCTTAGTTTTCTACAAGAATTGTAAATGCTCTTAACTGTTCACTTACCCCTAGCAGTCTCAAACACTCATTTCTTTCTTGACTAAGTCATGGCAAGGCCAAAGGACAGAAATATCAAATTCTTTAGGCTGGTTTTAGGAAACATACTGTATTTGGGCAGATGTAGAGTAAGCACTGCTTGCCCTCTAAGAAGAGGTGTTCTAGGTTTGCCAGTAATCATGTTCTTATAGCCACATGCATCACCTTTAGTTTTACAAAACTCTTTAATGTAGGCATGATTTCTTCTTGTTTAGGGAAAGGGAATTAAATGTCCTCTCCCCACAGGCCAGAATTAGAAAGAAAATCAAGGGCAAAAGGAAAGAATGAAAGTAAAAACTGGAGCTTCCAGATGGCTACTGCAAGCCTTGATTTAGAAATGGCATATATTATTCAGAACAGAAAATTGTGAACACGTTTCTGAAAATATTTCATCTCTTGGGTTCTATGAGATCATGTTCTCTTGGGAAATAGGTTTCTCTGTGGACATACATTTCTTGGTAATTGACGTGGTTTTATTCATGTTTGTTTAAGTCCACTGCTGAAGTTGGTAAAGTCAAGAACTTTGAAGTCCTGGGTTGGTTAATACCTGTTAGAAACATTTTTTTTTTATTTATTAAATTACACTGAGTTTCACAGAAGAACTTCAGATGGAAGACTTAATGGTATGACTACCATTCAGAGATGAAAATATATCAATCAACACGATTTTTTCAAACAATTATTCAGTTTTAGGCACTTTATTTTTAGAGCTACATTGTGATTCACTTTTATATTCTAATCAAATGTCATTGACGGATATCTCTGAATAATACATTCACTAAAAAGATCATATTTTGTGCCTTTTCTTAAAACAAAATCCTCATAACTAAACTCCATAGTTCTGTAACGTTTTAATATAAACATTGCAGAAAGTCAGTAAAATTTTCTATTCATTTTTTTCTGAGAATAAAATATACTACCGAAGCTGTCTAAAATATTTAAAATATAACCCTCTAATTGTAAAATATGTATTTGACTTGCTTGAAACACTCATATGGCATATGCTATAATACAAAGGCTTAACTTTTAAAACTCATGGATTCAAACAAGCAATATTGAATACGAAATATTTAACTAACCCAAAACCAATTTTTGACAAATCAAGGCCTCTATATTTTATTACTTGTTGGTTTTTATATTGGTAAAATTTGCTTTTGTAAAATAATTTAAATTAAAACTATTATAGTAAAATAATAAATGACTTAACAGCTTACTAGAAACTAGCATTGAAATACACATAAATACAAGAGTAACAAAATTAATAATAGAGCACTAGTTACAGATTTCATATTGAACCAATAGCTAATTTTAAATATTCACATCAAGGTCATATCTTTTCATTTAAATATAATTAGTCTTCTATTTCTGACATACTCATTGGATATTCCATGACAAAATTAATGAAATAGTTCAAAATAAAATCAATAAGGTTACAGTCTTTGTATGTAGGAAACTCGCAGTATGACTTTTGACCTTTGGAGCTAAGAACATTATTGAAAGTTCACAGAAAGTGTTGGAAGCTAAGAAGCACTATTTAATGCCATCTTCTGGAAAGATAAAGCTACAGCAATAATTAACTTTCAGGAACTGTGAATGAGTGCACTGAGAACACAAGGAAGGGCTCATGGAACGCTGACTTACTACCAAACTACTTCATAGGCATAGATTCATAAAAAGAAATGGGATTGCTAATTTCTTTATTTTTGTACTAGTGGTGATACCACCATAAATAATTGTGATTCAATTGTTATACAGATGACTGGTAAAGTCAAACGATCACACAAGTGACCACAAGTCATGAAACTTGGAAAGTAACAACAAGAGTGTGGGCTGATATTTAGATGAGAAGGGGGTGGGAAGAGAAATCTAAATGTATTATATAAATATACCCAACTGTCAAAGTTAATTAAAGTTAACAAATATGCTCCAAATAGTTTGAAAGTCAGCTACAACTCCATTGTGAAAATCTTAAAGTATTCAAAGAAAAAAAACACAATAAAGAACACAGAAGGATAGGTTCTGAGCATTATTCCCAAGGAAAATGTGAGCAGAGAGACTCCAGATCTTGTGTTTACTAAACAGCAGAAATATTGAACTGGAAGAAAAGTAAGATGTTAATAGTTGCTGAGAGATAAGTGTTCCCAGAGAGAATTAATAGAGGAAGTTAACTTCTTCCTTGGATTACTGGTGAATGGAGTTTGAATAGTTACTGAAAATCACAATAGAGGTGTCTAAAAAGAAACATTTTAAAATTGGCAGTATTATTAGCTCTATAGCTTGCAATATAAAACTTGCAAAGAAAATTGATAATTTGCAATACAAGAATTCATAGGAAAAAGATAACGATAAAATACAAAGCACATCTCTTAGATGTGAAGAGAATGAGAAAATTTTTGATTTTAAATGAATTGAAGGCAATTGAGCATTTGTGGGAAGCATTAAGTTTTCCCTGGATAATTTATTTTTAATAAATATTAATATATATTGTGTAAAGTCTGAGTTATATGAAGTTAAAACTGTAACAGGCTATAAGAGGAAGTCAGATGCCATAGTTAATCATTTAATCATGGATGTGATACATGCAGTGATGTGAAATTGCATAGTAAGTGTTTGAGAATGCAATATAAGGGACTTTGTTCTAGTATGAGCTTCTATATTTAACTGAAATTAGCATGATTAATATTAATTGATGCTAACTAGGCACATAGAGCAAATGAAATTCTTCTATGACACTTTCAGAAGTGTCTTGAAAAACATCTTACTCTGGATAGGAAACTAAGCACAAACCAAATAAGGACACCACCAATGTGGACATGCATTTTATTGGGGTTACTCATTGGAGTATGTGTGATGGATTACTTAGAGGAGCAAAAATGACTCAAAGGCCTGAATCACTAAAAGCTCTTCTTGCATTGATAACACAAGAGCTGGATACCTGGAAGTCACTGCAAAATTTGCAGGCAGCTAAAGAGATCGGAGTGGGTTTCATGTATATATAGTGTTTCTGGTTAGTGTCAGGTACTTTCTGAAAGCTTTGAATTGTTTGTTTCTTTATCACAAGGAACTTCCCTGCATCATCGAATGTCTCATCTCCCTTTAAAACATCCTGAGACTTGACTAGCTTCCACCTTTCTACATGAAATATGTCATAGAAAATTATAGCACAAAAAGGAAGTACTGTGATTAAAAAGAAAGTATGTTTTATTTGAAAGAAAAATAAGAAGTTGTTGAAGAAATAAATACATATTATACAACATTCACATGAGAACTCAGATTGATAGTAAAATGAAAATTGGTGATATTACCATAAAGGCGTGGTGGCGCACGCCTTTAATCCTAGCACTTGGGAGGCAGAAGCAGACAGATTTCTGAGTTCGAGGCCAGCCTGGTCTACAGAGTGAGTTCCAGGACAGCCAGGGCAACACAGAGAAACCCTGTCTCGAAAAACCAAAAAAAAAAAAAAAATTAAAAAAAAAGAATACAAGAAAAGAAAAAAAGAAAAGAAAAATCTATGATATTGTTCTATATTATATAAAATGTATATATAAAGTAGAAAATTACATAGTGAGATATACAAATATTTCTGAGGAGATTTGGGTGTTTTATATATCCTGATGTTTTTACTATTTACCATAGTTTAAAGGAACAAGAAACAAATGCTTTTGATGTTTCCTGCATGGCTAATTAAAATACTTTATGAAGTTCTTTCCTTCCTTGATATGCAATAAATTAAGAAACTTTTCATTTAATGAAAGAACAATGAAATGACAAACTCAAAATAATTTGGAGTTTATTACAGAAATAAAATTAGATTATCATGCCTTAAGTAACTTATTAACTTATATCATAAGAGCTTAAAGCAAATGGCCATAGCTTTCTTGTAAAGCAAACTGATAAGAAATGTGACAACTGGGAAAAAGTATACCTTTAATCTTGTAATTAGAATATCTAAATATTCTAAGTAGCATAAAATGGCATCAACATAAAAATAGTAAAATATCTGGAAATCAGAATATGGGTGTTTATCTTTCTCAGATTGACAAAATGTGATCTTGAATTAAAGATCTGTGTCTTCATCTCATCTTCCATGGAGACCTCAAACTCAATGCTTTATATATCACACTCACTATTGATCTAAGACTTAGTGGTCTTTTAACATGCATTCATCATTTTTCAAAGAGAAGCAATATTAAATTGCTAAGTAAATGACTAATATTCTTCATCTATTTTTACATTAAATAATAGTATATAATCTCTGCTCATGACTATAAAGTAGAAAATATATTCATAAAAAATAATGCATTACTATAGTAGCAAAGGCCAGTTGCCAAAGAGCCTTGCATATGATACTCCAGAGTTGCAATTTAGTTCAGAAGAATCTTTAAAATCTCTCCCTCTCTCAATCTCTCTCTCTCTCTCTCTCTCTCTCTCTCTCTCTCTCTCTCTCTCTCTCTCTCTCTCTCCTCCTATATAACCTAGGAATTTTATCTTTAGATTGTCTGATAGTAAAACATGCAATCATATGCTAAAGTAAATCATCAAGATCTATGAGCAACAAATCCCAAGCTGACCAAGAAAATAAAGGTGAGAATTGGGTACACAGAGGAAACAAACAAGAAAATAATATAAAGGATACTTCACAACAAATAGTCATCTCTATTTCTAAAACTAAGACAAGTGTTATGAGTCATAATCAGGTTTTGATTTTTTGTTCTTTTTTTTTCTGCTATCTATTCCTTTTGGGTATGTTTCATTTTTTTCTGCTGAAGAGCATTCACATATGCTGTTAAGTTGTTTGTATGGGATCTCACCAATTTCTTTATGAAGGCACTTAATGCTATGAACTTTCCTCTTAACACTGCTTCCATTGGGTCCATAAGTTTGGGTATGGTGTGTCTTCATTTTCATTAAATTCTATAAAGTCTTTGATTTCTTTCTTTATTTCTTCCCTGACCATGTTATCATTGAACAGAGAGTTGTTTAGCTTCTTTGATTATGTGAAATTTCTGTTGTTTTTGTTGTAATTAAAGTCTAGCCATAGTCCATGGTGATAGAATAGAATAGAACACATGGGATTGTTTCAATATTTTTGTATCTGTTTATGTTTTATGTTCAATTATATGGTTAATTTTGGAAAAGATTCCATGAGTTACTGAGAAAGTATATTTTCTTGTTTTAGGGTGAAATGTTCTGGAGATATCCGTGAATTCCTTAGGGTTCATAACTTCTGTTAGTTCCACTGTGTCTCTGTTGAGCTGAGTTTCTGTTTCAGTGACTTGTCCATTGGTGAGAGTGCGGTATTGAAGTCTCCCACTATTATTGTGTGAGGTTCAATTTGTGCTTTGAGCTTTTGTAAAGTTCCTTCTACAAATGTGGTTGTCATTGCATTTGGGGCAGAGATGTTCAGAATTGAGATTTCCTCTTGAAGGAATTTTCCTTAGATGAATATGAAGTGTCTTCCCCATCTCCTTTGATAACTATAGGGTACAAGTGTATTTTATTTGATATTAGAATGGCCACTCCAGCTTGTTTCTTGGGATCATTTGCTTGGAAACTTTTTCCAGCTGTTTACTCTGAGGTAGTGTCGTCTCTGTCAGTAAGGTATGTTTTTATATGCATCAAAATGCTGGATTTTGTTTATGCATCCAGTCCATCAGCCTGTGTCCTTTTATTAGGGATTTGAGTTCATTGATGTTGAGAGATATTAAAGAACATTGTTATTCTCTGCTATTTTTGTTTCCTGGAGGTGGTATAATGTGTGCATGATTCTCTTCTTTTGGGTTTTTGTGAAATGTTTAATTTCTAGTGTTTTCTTGGGTTTAGCTATCCTCTTGTATTGGAGATTTTGTTCCAATATCCTCTGTAGTGATGAATTAGTAGAAACATATTATTAAATTTGGTCTTGTCATGGAGCATCTTAGTTTCTCCATCTATAGTGATTAAAAGTTTTGCTAGCATAGTATGCTGGGCTGACATTTGTGTTCCTTTAGGGGCTGGATGACATCTATCCAGGATTTTCTGGCTTTTAGAGTCTCTGTTGAGAAGTATGGTGTAAATTCAGATGGGTCTGTCTTTATATGTTCCTTGGCACTTTTTCCCTGCAGCTGTTAATATCCTCTCTTTGTTTTGTGCATTTAGTGTTTTGATTATTATGTGACAGGAGGATTTTCTTTTCTGGTCCAATCCATTTGGTGTTCTGTAGGATTGTTGTACATTTATGGCCATCGCTTTCTTTAGGTTACGGAAGTTTTCATCTTTGATTTTGTTGAATATGTTTTGGTCTTTGTTTTTGGATTTTTTTGTTTGTTTGTTTGATGTTTTATTTTCTTTCATTTATTTTGGTTGGCAGATCACAGAAGAAGAAAATAACTATTATATTTTTCCTTTTTAGGTCATAGAAAGGAGTATTTATCACAGGATTAGATAGGCTTAGTTTATAATCTAGCTTTTTCACAATTTTATTGATTAATTTTAATTTATAAAATGTCTAAATGACATCTGTGTATCTATAAATAACCACACATATACTGGATAATTATTTTCTCAATAGGTCTTCAGACGATGAACACAGGCATGTTTACAAAACAAAAGATTTGTATGCCTCTTTATTATATGTTGCACCTAAAATCTTCTGCTCATCTAGACCATGGCTATGGAAAATGCACATCTTAAAATATTTTGTTTTGAAACTGAAAAGATGACCCAGTTCTTAAGAACACTTTTTGTTCTGGCTTGCAGCCAGTGGTTCAGTTTCCATAACTCACTTCCAGGCCCTCACTTGCCTATAATTGTGTTCATAGGGAATCAATGCCCTCTTCCAAACTCTGAAGTCACCTGTACACATGTGGTGTACATATTTATATCCAAGCTTATATATATTACATATATACATAAAATAATAATACTAAATAAATGTTAAAGATATTCAGTTTATAAGAGTGGTTTATTTAAACCTTTGAGACAAACCACATAGCCAGATCTTTTCTGAGTCAATCCATATAAACAAATTTACCAACTTTACCTTTAGTTCTAGTCATAGGAAATTTCAAAACAGACATGAAAGATTAAGGAAATGGTAAAGTATTATCAAGTTATTGTTTTTATACTAATTATGACTATATTCATCATCAAATATTTTTATGTATAAATGCAAAATAATATACTGTTTATCATTTTTATTTTTTGATTTTCCAATTTTTTCTTAAAGGTCCATTATTTTAAACTTCATGACTACAATATTTGAGTACATTTTTCTGTATATTTTATATATATCTACACATGTGAAAATTACATACTTGCCATTTGTGCTTATGTTTTTCTTTATTTTACAACATTCGTATAAATTTCATGAGTTTTGAATAACAAGGACATTAGTCATTTTTCTTCAGTAATTTAAAACTTCTAAACCCACACATTTTCTTCCTTTTTTTTGGCTACTTCTAACAGATTTAAAATATTGAAATTGTAGCACTATATGATTTTTAAAACATCATTGTTTCTTCTAATCAATGTATTGTCTTTCCTTCTAATTCTCCTTGTAAAACAGATATTTACGGTCATGACTTTGTGTTCTTGTATGAAAAGTAAATGTGGAACTATTTGAGGACAATAAGACATATAGATGCAGGAGCAGAATGGTTAGAGTGGGATAGTGGGCTGCAGGAAAAATACAAAGAAAGAGTAATGATGTATGTGTATAAAAATGTTATAATACATCACTTTACTTGCTAACCTAAAAAATAATTTAGAGGGTGTTGGTCAGTTGGTTAAATTATTTATTACTCAAGTAATCTAACATGAATTTAATTCCTGGAACCTATATAAAAAATTTTCAGATATGATGGTGTGTGCTCATAATCCCAAAGCTGGGAATGCAGACAGCCTGAGATTTTCAGGAAAGCTATCATAGACTCCTTTTTGAGTCACTAACCTAATTAGTTACAGTAATCCTCTCCTGGGAATGAGTTAATTGGAACTTTTATATAGACACTAGAGGTTGTCCTTTGTCCTCAATGTACAAACTGATATGAAATCCACCCATACATATACATCTCTACATACAGGCACAGACACACACACACAAACACACACACTCACACACAACACACAAACACACACACAAACACACACACACACACACACACACACACACACACACTTGCCAAAAAAAGTGTAACAAAGGAAAGGACTAAGGGCATATGAATAATATTTTGAAATTTTTTAATTGTATTTAATTGAACTTAAACTTTTAGGTCCACAAAAAGAAAAATTCCCCATGTAGATCTATATTTCCAAAGCATTATGTTCCTAAATTCTTTCTCTGTCTTTGGAAATCTGTTTCAGAGTTACAGAACCATATCAAGGACCTATAACTGAGGCGTTGGGACTAAATCACTGAAGAAGTTCATTAGGCACATAAAAGAATTAACTGCAAAAAGTAGAGCTGCAACTCTCATACAAAGTTGATGCCAAATCCTTCTTTTGGCTCCATGTTTCTAATGATTCTTACTAATCAGAGCTGAGATCATGTGGATGCCTGGAACTTCACCTTCTGGCCTTTATCATATTGCTGGCAAGCAGTGTAGATTAAGTGACGACATTGAAAATGTCTATTACTATGAGGTGATCAGAATTCTGTCTTCATTTTGGTTTCATATACAGTTTCTGGTTCATGATAAATGAAAAAAATGTGATTATAAAACCACAAAAAGTCATATATAAAGGTGCAAGAATTTCAAAGTAAGATATTATCTCTTACCAACAATCTTAGAATAATAGTAGGAAATATAAAAGGGAAATCTTGCAAAACATATACACATTTGTTTTGTGTCTTCAAACTTATTCAGGTTATTATTCCTAACTATATTGTCATTTCTCTAGCAGTTTTCCAAGGGAAAGATCCACAGAGCAGAATTCCAATTTAAAAATTTTTAACTGAATCAGAAATTTGCAAACTATAGATGAGCACCAATGATATGTGATTTCTATGCTGCAATGTTCGTACTCACCTTGACTATTTTTTTTCATTATAGCAAAGCAAATTAACTAGCATCTCAGGAGATTCAAAATGAGGGTTTTTTTTTTAAAACCACAAATTTCTTTTGAAAGAAAAGAATTAAAGATAATTGTTTTAAAAAAATATTCCCTAGCAACATTCATACAATCTTAAGCTAATATTTGAATCAATTAGATACTTCAGCTAAATTCACTTTTCCAAAGTAATATTTATGCCGTTGGTGCTTTGCATTTTTCCTTTTTTTCTTTCTTCTTTTTCCTCAGAGCATTAGAAAATATAGTCAGGCCTTTGGAAAATGAGACAGGTGTTCAGCCAACCATGACAATCTGAATGGCTTGATTACGTCTCTGTGGGAGATGATTTGTTTTATTGTCTGTAATAACACAATTACACTGTGTTCTACTTCCATCTATAGTCACATCAAAGAAAAGATAAAAGAATAAATTAGCCTACTTTCAAGTACATTTTGATAATAGCAGCAGAGGATTTGAAAGTTGGCAGGCCAGTTGAAATGTATTCAAAATTCACTAAGATTAATATTTAATATATTTCAGAGTCTGACTTGATGTATATCTTATTTCCCATACATCTTCCAAGCACTATTGAACAAGTTCCGTAATTCCATTTGGAATATTGAGCATTAAGAAAAATTTTGTATGCCTAATAATCCAAGAGTGTGGAGAAGAAAAGTCATTCTTCCTCATAAAACACTCTTCTCTTAGACACTACTTCTTATTTTTAAACTCCACTCCACACTTTGCTCATTCTGGCATTCAATTACAAGCACCATGTGAGGTTCTTTAAAATATTAATATTGTAATCCTATGCTCATTTCTAAGATTCTGATTGAATTAGCTTGCTATGACAACACACACACACATACACACACACACACACATTCGCATAACATAATGTATAATATAATAAAAACATTCCAGTTGAAATACCTTTATAGCTCTACATAGAACCCATTGGAAGATAGATCCTGTCGAATGTGAATAGGAGCCAAAAATGAAGTTTCTGGTGGAGTTCAGAGTGAGCATGGCATACAAAAAGCCATGTATAGAAATTTGCACTGTGTTTCTGCAAATAACTGTGATAATCCTCTCAAATAAATACTTGTCTAAAAATAACTTAATAGTAATACAGGTATGTCTTACAAATCGGTCATGTGATTTGAAACTCTACAGATTGTTGTTGATAGCATAATGGATAAAATAGATGCAGAAATGAAATATTTGTACACAGCACAGTGATGAACTGTTATGTATCTTTATTGAACAAGCTAAGTGATTACCACAATCTTTTGAGGCTAGAAGAAGTTAGCACATTTCAGTCTGGAATATATGGACTTAGAGTACTGGAATATATTTGTGACTTTGCATCATCAGTCATAGTTAATAATCAAGCAGTTATATGTCTTTTTAGGTAAAAAAGAAACACAGTTTACTAAAGGCAAATAGGTGCATTTCCTCGATAGGTAATCAAGGGTTACTTTTCTTGTATATCTCTCTTGGAACAGAAGATAGATACAATGTAACACAATAAGGAGTTCCAGCTCCAGATTTGGAAACATGATACAATCTTTACAATTCAATTTTCAGATGTTTCAATGTGAACATAGAACACAGTCTTGATAGTGTCTGAAGGCAATCTCAGGCTGGAAAGAAAACCAAGAACTCCTCCAAGTTCTTCATCTTCTCATAGAGAAAACTGAATAAATTCCAAGAACTTACACTTTGTTTCTTTTTCCCATTTGTTCAATTCAACCTTTATTTGTTTTCAAAATATAATGTTTTCCCCAAAATATATTTCTTTATTAATACTGAGAGCTTTAATATGTTATTCCTGCCACTAATCTTTCATCCTTCATTTCTTCTGCCATTCTGGTTTTAAATGAATCTTTCTTTTTATTCTTCTCTCATACATTATATCCTAACTAAAGCCTCACATCTCTCTACTCATTCCTAGATTCCTCAATCACCTCTCTTCCTAGAGATCCACTCCTTTTCCAGTTCCCTTCAGAAAAGATCTGGCCTTCTAGGAATATCAACAGAACCTGGCACAATATAGAAACAACGAAACTAGGCACAAACTCTCATATCAGGGCTGGACAAGGCAACTCAGAATGAGGAAGGCAGTCCCAAGTGCAGATAAATGAGTCAGCGACACTTCCACTCCCACTGTTAGGAGTCCCACAAAATCAGCAAGGTAACAACCATAACATATACACAGAGGATCTATCACAGACCAATGTAGGCTTTACGATTGCTATTTTTGTTTCTGTGTATCCCTATGAGCCCTGCCCCAAGCCCCGTGGTTTCAATGATTTATCCTTCCTCTCTTCTATAGGGTTCGATAATCACCAAGGGGGTAGTACTCAATGGAGATTTCCAATTATGGGTCTCTGTATTAGCTTTCATCAGCTGCTGGGAAAAGACTCTCTAATGATATCTGGGCTAGGCACCAATATTTGAATCTAGAATATCATTAGTAATTAATACATTGAGTTTTTCCTACCTCAAGTCTTTGGGCTATCCAGTAATTGCATTTTGTTTTTTGTAACTTATTAATTACATTTAATTATTTATTTTACTATTTTTTGCCCAAGAGTATACATAAAGTACAGTGAGGATGGACATTAGCCCTTTCCTTACCATTGAAGTCAGACTGTAGGGTTTGGCAAAGTGCCTTCATTCACCAAGTCATTAGTCTTTATGTTCCTTATTTTCTTTTAATCACATTATCATATCCTGAAGCAACAGAAAACCCAATACAATACAAAGTCAGGTAAACATTATTTTCCTCATTAAAATATCTACCCGGTTATCTAACAGTAGGCTGTTTGTTTTTATTACCTTAAAATATATTTCTACATAACTAGTTGACTAAAGCTGTGAGCATGGTTCTGGTTCTTTTGTCTCAAAGAGGAAGAGTTTTCCTAAAGCAATGAAACCACAGCACTGCAGTGAGGCTCTGAAAAGTCAGATCTGGGCATCAGGTGGAGGAATGCGGTTGCCATCCTACAGTCAAAACTATAGGATGATTCAATTCTGATCCAGAATTGTTCCTATATGAAAGAAATGAAAGGACAAAAGTGGAGAAGAGCCTGAGGAAAAGGAGGTCCAGAGACAGGCCCAAATTGGGAGCCAGCTCAAGGTGAAGATCCAAAGCCTGACACTATTACTGATGCTATGGTGTGCTACAAACAGAGGTCTATCACAACTGGTCTCTGAAATGCCCAACAAGCAACTAAAACAGTCAGATGCAGATATTTACACTCAACCAATGGATAGAAGCTGGTGACTTCTGTGGTTGAATTAGGGAAAAGCTGGAAGAAGCTGAGGAGGAAAGCGATCCCATAGGAAGACCAGCAGACTCAACTAAACTTGACCCATGAGGTCGTTCAGAAAGAGCCACTAACCAGGCAGCATACACCAGCTGATATGAGGCCCCCAACATATATACAGCAGAGGACAACCTGGACTGGATTCAGTAAAAGAACATGCAATTAATCTCAAAAAACCTGAGACCCTAGGGAGTGGTGAGGTCTGGTCAGGAGGGTGGGGACATCCTCTTGGAAATGGGAAGGATGGATGTGATGAGGAACAGTCAGAGGACAGACCAGGAGGGAGATAAAGACTGGACGGTAAAAAAACGATTAAGGAAATTATGTATATGTATGTGTACATGCATGTGTATATGTATATATGTAAGTCAGATCTGAGGATCTGTAGTGTGTGTTGAAGTCTCAAATCTAATACTTATGAGGACAGTAGTAGATCAGTGTTTTTTCACTTATTCTATAACTACAATAACCCAGCCAATTCTAGATCATCTGGGGGTATTAGTTTGGCAGAATACATACAAAATTTCCGGTTGTGGTATGATAGGATTACAAATATAAATAAATATAAATACAAATAATATAAATATACATGTATATAGCTATATTTCTGAGTTACTGACATTTTTAGAAAAGAGAAAATGTCCATGTTACTTTCTCTCACTATGCACTTTCCCTCCACTATTCTAAATTAAGAAAGCCTCTAGCACAGCAGCCTCAACCTGCCTAATGCTTCCACTATTTAATATAGTTTTGACATGTTGTGGTGATCCTAACCAAAACTTATTTTTGTTGCTACTCCACAATTGTAATTTTGCTACTGTTATGCATTGTACTGTAAATATCTGTGTTCTCTGATAGTCTTGGGTGATCTCTATGTTTGACTACCAAAAAGGTAGCAATACATTTCTCTAGCAAGATTTCACAGGAGCCTAGAGGACCTCTTAAGGACATATTTCGGATATTTGCTGAATTTACTTTGACTGTGAATGAATGGTTAATTTGTATTCTTTCTGTTTAGAAGAACATTGGATTCAGTAATAAAAACATAGAAATCAGTGGTTGTAACACAGCACAGTGATTATTCTACAGGTGTTTAATTAACATGAGTGGCCTATGATAATAATAGGTCAAGTGTACTTACTTCCTCAATGAAAAAAAATGTGCAGATCCACCAAGAAAGAAATGACCAACTGAATTTCAAATGTTAATGCTTGTCCAGATAAGATTCTCTCTTCCTCTGAATCCTACTAGAAAACAGCATTAAAAAATTGTGGTTAACACAACATTTGTGCCCCCCCCAATGGATTTATGTACTCCTATTCTTCAGATGTCTTTCAATTATTCTTATCCCAAAAATATGTCTCACACTGTGCTCCATGCATTACTGAGGTAATGTAAATGCAAAAGTGTTCTTCTACATTATATTCATAATGAAATGAGTAATAATGCAAATGAGATTAGTTGGTATGATGGATTGACAGCTGAGCTTTATAAGGGAATAGCAATGCCCGAGATTATGAAATACTTGATGAATAGATGAAGAAATGGTTAAACGAATGAATAAGATAAATATATCAGAGAGGTCCTGTTGACTCGTTTAAGGCACAGAATATTCGATAAATGTGAGTATTTGAACATGTTATTGGTGTCACTAAAAGACTGCTACAGGGTAAACCTACACGCCATCTCTTTATTTGTTATTTTTATGACTCATGTTAATAAAAGCAGTATTTTTCTTTTAAGTGAGATAGATTGTTATGCAAATTTCAGTTGTGCCTCTCGACTATTAAAGCCTTACATACTTACTAAATCTAATACTACATAAAAATACTATTTCTGACTTATAATTTCACAATAAGCACCAAGGATGCTGCTCTATGTGTTCTCCACATAGTAGGATTTATTCAGTGTGTGCTTTTACTGTGTGCTTTGCTTACTCAGTGATTAACGACCACATTATGAAAGAAATAAATGTATTAATATTTCCTATACTCATTCCATATGCACTAATATTTAGAGGAGAAAACATTTATCATGAAACTTTCAAAACATTTATCTGTGAGAATCAGGGTAAGAAGTAGAATGTAGAGAGGAATTATACTGATAGAGCAAAGGTGGTTGTAGAAGAGCGTTTGTTAAGGTCCATGGCATAAATGGCCATGGAATGTGGGCTACAAGCCCTTGGGGTGGGAAGACTTCTCTTTACAGTAAATAGAGACCATTGAAGAAAACCATAATGACACAAATGTACAGATCAACAAAACATGAAGGCCTAGCCCCAGTGAATACATCTATACTAGCTTCTACATCTATGTTTCCATTGACATCTGATGGAGCTTTGGGGTCAGAATGACTGTAAAAGCCAGAATGCCAGGAAGTCTGCTGTGAAACTATCTCTGCTAGTAACGTCTGCATAAATAAGACTTGACCAATGGTATATCAATTGACATGCTAATGTGGATGGGGAAATTTTTGCAGGGTACCACTCCTAGACAAAGAATTACAGGAAGCTAAGAATTAGCTTATGTTAGTACAAAAAGTATTTTTCTTTTAAGCTAGATAGATTGTTATACAAATTTCAGTGGTGCCTCTCGACTGTTAAAGCCTTACATACTTACTAAATATATATATATATATATAGTCTAATATATGTATTAGACTTGAGTATATGTATACATATAAATAGCAGTGATAATTATAGAAAAAAGGGGACAATGGATTTGTGAATGGGAGAGTTATAGAAGGAACTTTGGAAGAGAAGCTGGGAGGGTATGGAGCAAGGAAAGGGACGTGAAAAGTTGATGTAATTCGATTTTAACTAACAATGTATATAATTTTTAAAAAATATTTAATTAAAAATATTCTCACACATTTTAAATTATATTAGAATCATAAAGTAGTTGTATTACACACATCTAAATATTTTTAAATCTAAGATGGCTGAATTAGTTTTATAAAATTTTAGAGACATAATATAAGATATGAAGCTATTTTTCATCATTTCTAGAGGAGCAATATTCCACATTTTGTGATTGGTAAAATAACTGGTTTGATGCTATCAGTAAATAGTGTATGAATGCTGGTGTTAAAGAAGAGAAAGTGCTTTCCACCAATTATGAAGTTTACATGACAGTTTGGGGATTGGATATTCCTTTCTTTTGCTCTTGAAAATTTCTCATGGGGAAACTGCATATTTAATTATGCTAATGAACACACCAGGAGACTTTCCAGCTTAACTCTCTCTCTCTTCAGTGTGCACAGTGTGGCAACTTAATATGTTCCTGTATTATAATTGATTTGTGACTTAAGCACTGTAAAAATTCTCCATGTAAGTAAATCAGTGTCTATTTAATTCCACATAACCATTCTTACTATTTATATCCATCAGCCTCTGTTTGCATATTTCTTTCCCTCGTTTTAGTGGTTGAAAATCTCCTTTTATTCTATTATTTCATATAATATTTTAATATAAACCACTTCAAATCTCTATTTTACCTTCATAGCATCATCATAACTGATTATAATCTGTGTTTATTGTTTTTACTTAGAAATATATATATATATATATTACATAATGACTTTTCTTCCATGATTCAGCCAATATTTGTTCCTGTGTAGGTGTTTCCTTAATAGTATTCATTGGACTTGGGGTAATAATACCCAGGAAGTCAACATGCCATATTTCTAACTATCTTAAAGTTGGAAATTACATCAGTGTATATCAAAGTATTCACCCCTTATATCCAGATATTTCGGTGGCTATCACCAGTTCCCCATCCACCATTGCTACTCAACTCTGTTCAAATTCCTGAAACTCTGTAGTATATCAGCCCCATCTCCTCCTATAACTGATCCTGCCCCCTTTCCCCTCCCTCTTCTCTTTTCCTCCCAATCCCCTCCCATGAGTATTTTGTTTCCCCTTCTAAGAAGGACTAAAGCATCCAGACTTTAGTCTTCATTCTTCTTGAGCTTCATATGGCCTGTGAGTTGTATCTTGGGTATTTCAAGTTTTTGTTATCGTTGTTGTTGTTTAGGATTGTTTTGGATATTCTGGGTTTTTGTTTTTCCATATGTAGTTGAGAATTGCTCTTTCAATGTCTGTAAAAAAATTTAATGGAATTTAGATAAGAATTGTATTAAATCTGTAGACTGCTTTTGGTAAAATGGTCATTTTCACTATCAATCCTACTGATCCATAAACATAAAAGATCTTTCCATCTTTATTATTATTATTATTTATTAATTATTCCAATCATTTACATCTCAGATGATATCCCACTTCCTGGCTATACCTCCACAAGCCAGCCATACCACAACCTCCCTCTCCTTCCTCCTCTTTGCCTCTATGAGGGTGCTACCCCAACCACCCGCCTTTTCCCATCCCACCCCTCCAGCATTCCCCTACCCTGAGGCATCAAACTTCTAAAGGACCAAGGGCCTCACCTTCCATTGGTTTCCAGAAAGGCAATTCTCTATTATCTATGTATCTGGAGCCTTGGATCCCACCCTGTAATCTCCTTGGCTGGTGGTCTAGTCTCTGGGAGTACTGGATGGCCTGCCCAGCTGATGTTGTTCTTCCTATGAGGCTGCAATCCCTCTCAGCTCCCACACCGGGTTCCCTGAGCGAGGTATAATCGGCTGCAATTCCACATCTGCATTGGTGAGTTGCTGGGTGAACCTTCCAAGAAGCAGTCATACCAATTTTCTGTAAGCAAATGCCTCTTGACCACTGTAATAGTTTTCGATTTGGTGTCTGCAGACAGGATGGATTCCTAAGTGGGGCAGTCACCGGATGGCCCTTCGTTCGGTCACTGCTCCATTTATTGCCCCTTGGACAGGAATATTTCTTGGTTAAAAACTTTAAAGTGGGTATGTGGCTCCATCCCATCAGCAGGGGCTACTGGAGGTTGCCTCTACAGGTTTTATCTCCCCTTCTCTGCTAAAATCATTCCTGTTGGGTCCTGGGAGCCTCTCTTTTCTCTGGGGTCTGGGACTCTCCAGTGGCTATTCACAGTACCTCATCTCCCATTCCCCAATACATATTTTTATTTGATTACCTGACCCTCTGTACCTCTCTTCTGTCCCCTCCAGTACGTGATACTGCCCCCTTATTTCCTCCTCTTCTCTCTCCCTCCCAGTTTTCCCCTCCTTCCACCATCTGTGATCATCCTGTTTTCCCCTCAATGCCAGACTGTAGCATCCACACCCTGGTCTCCCATCCTCCTAAGCTTCATCTGGATTGTGGGTTGTATCATGGGCATTATGAGTTTTTGGACTAATATACACTTATCAGTGAGTACATACCATGTGTGTTCATTTCTGTCTGGGTTACCTCACTCAGGATATTTTCTAGTTCCATCTACCTTCCTGCTCATTTCATAAAGTATTGATTTTAATAGCTGAGTAGCACTCCATTGTGAAAATGTACCACATTTTCTGTTGAGGAACATTTGAGCTTTGTCCAGCTTCTGACTATTATAAATAGGGCTGCTATAAACATAGTGGAGCATGTGTCCTTGTTATATGCTGGAGCATCTTTTGGGTATATGCCCAGGAGTGGTATAGCTGAGTTCTCAGGTAGAACTATTTCCAGTTGTCTAAGGAACTGCCAGACTGATTTCCAGAGTGGTTGTACCAGTTTGCAATCCCACAGGTAATGGAGGAGTGTTCCTCTTTCTTCACATTCTCACCAGCACCTGCTGTCACCTAAGTTTTGATCTTATCCATTATGACTGCTGTGTGTTGTGTTCTCGGGGCTGTTTTGATTTACATTTCCCTGCTTAATAAGGATGTTGAACATTTCCTTATGTGCTTCTCAGCCATGAAATATTCCTAAGTTGAGAATTCTTTTTGAGAATAATTTTGTACAAGATTTTTTTAATCAGCTTATTTGATTCTCTGGAGTCTAACTTCTTGAGTTCTTTGTATATTATAGATATTTACTCTATATAGTACGTAGGATTGGTAAAGATATTTTCCAAGTCTGTGGGTTGCTTTTGTCCTATTTACAGTGTCCTTTGCCATTCAGAAGCTTTTCAATTTTATGAGGTCCTTTTATCAATAGTTGACATTAGAGTATAAGTCATCAGTGTTCTGTCAAGGAAATTTTCCCCTGTGCCCATGTGTTTGAGGCACTTCCTCACTTTCTCTTCTATTAGATTCAGCATATCTGACTTTATGTTTCAGTCCTTGATCCACTGGGACTTGAACTTTGTCAGACCACCAGTTTAACCAGCACCATTTATTGAAAATGCTTTTTTATTCCACTGGATGGTTTTAGCTGCTTTGTTAAAGATCAAGTGGCCATACAAGTATGGTTTCATTCTGGGTCTTCAATTCTATTTCCTTGATCTACCTGCCTGTCTCTGTACCAATACCATAAATTTTTTATCACTATTACTCTATAGTACAGCTTGAGGTCAGGGATGATTATTCCACCAGAAGTTCTTTTATTGTTAAGAACACTTTTCATTATCCTGGATTTTTTGTTATTCTAAGTGAATTGTTTTTACTAACTCTATAAAGAATTGTGTTGGAATTTTGAGGTGGATTGCATTGAATTTGTAGACTGCTTTTGGTAAGATGGCCAGTTTTACTATATTAATCCTGCCAATCCATTAACATGGGAGATCTTTCCATCTTCTAAGGTCTTCTTTGATTTCTTTCCTCAGGGACTTGAAGTTCTTGTCATATAGGAATCTCTTCTGCTTGGGTAGAGTTACACCAAGATATTTTATATTATTAGTGGATATTGTGAAGTGTGTTGTTTCCCAAATTGCTTCTCAGCCAATTTACCATTTTATAACAGAGGGCTCCTGATTTTTTTTGAGTTAATTTTATATTCAGCTACTTTTCAAAGGTTCTGTAAGGCAAGGGACACTGTCAATGGGACAGGATGGCAGCCTACAGGTTGGGAAAAGTTTTTTTACAAACTTTACATCTGACAGAGGGTTAATATCCAAACCTGAAGCCATATGGAGCTTGAGTCCCATGTGTGCTACAGGAGATCTTCACTTGGTTACTGGCACTAGGAAAATTTACATTGGGAAGATACATTACAAAGTAAATTACCATGAATCATCATGCTACATATTAAAACTAGTTGAATGTGTAACTTCTATTAAGAAGGGAAAAATGAAAAGAAAAAAGAAAGAAAGAAAAAGAAGCGGTGACTACAAAGGTTGATGTGAAGAGCTTAGAATTTCTAGGTCTAGAGCCAGAATATCTTAATGTGCCCTTTGAGTCCTTAATAGTTATTTTTGCTACTTGTATGCAATTTCTAATTTCTGTGAGACCACCCAGTAAATCACTTGAAATTTACAATCTCCTATTTTATAACCAACCTAAATTCCTGTAACTTGTTAAGCACTGAATGTTATTTAGACACATTTATAAACAAATTCATAGTGGTTTTGTTGGGCACTAAAATTCCCATAGTGAGATTGTAACTGAAAAAACATTTGTCAAAATTAAGATTTTTTAGACCTCACCCTAAACAAAAATGATTCATTCTCTCTGTATGTGTGTCTCAGGAATCTGAACTTGAACAAGTGGCCCCAAATAATTCTTAAATGTTCTTAAGTATAATCTTTAAGTCTTTTTTTCTGATTTCACAAGCTCATAAGAGAAGTGTTTTTTAAAACTACTAGGTGAATTAATTTTATTTCATAGTTGAGGGTAAACTTTTGAAAAATGTTTATCATTTCAAAGGGAAGATCTTGGCGAATATGATTTTAAAAACAACAAAATAATGATTGCTCAGATGCACTCAACAATTCACTCTATCAAGTCTTAAAACATTGGTTATTTTATACTATACACTTTGCTTAAAAAAAAGAAGGAGGACACTTGCTTTCATGTGTAATAAAACTAAGGAAAGAATAGGTGAAAAACTAACCATTATAATTCAACTACATAACGTGGAATGGGACACGCTTCCTGAATTCACAGAAGGCTGCTCATGTATTACAAAATATGAAGGTGTTTTGTGTGGAAAATGCAAAGCTCTAAGGATAAAAATCTTATGACAAAGAAATAGCAATGCTCATTTTATTTGTAGGACATATTACAAGTGAATTTATTATCATCTTTAATGGCTTTGATTTATACTGGTATTGTTTAGTTGGTATTCACATTCTTCTATATGGTCTATAGTTCCCCTACAGTCTTGCTAAATGAGGAAGCTGCCTTAGTTTTTATGATGGTGTGACTGAAAAGTCCTTTATGTACTTCAGTTTTCAAATGTCCATGAGTTTAATACTAGCATTTGACTGGTTTTGTCTACTTGCTTTCTCCCTTTTTGATCAATTGATACCTAGTTTAGACTGGTATCTAGCTGAGTTGGGGCTTGTTTGATCTTGGGATAAGAGTCCAATAATAAATAAATACCCCATTGAGTCTTTTAGGTTTTATCTACATGAAAAAAAATCTCTTTTATCATCAGAGTTCTTTGAAGTAGGTGACCCTCTATTCTTTTGATGTGCCAAATGCTTAAAATGAAAGAAACTTTCAATAAACTAATATGTCCAATTTTGGCTTTGTGAAGGTGAAAAACTAAATTACCTTTAGGGGAGGCACAACAATATGTAAATCCAACTTGATTTTCTAGATCCTTCCTACTCTTATACTCTAACATTGCTTAAAAACAAGAGTTAGCTAATCAACTATGGGTTTGGGATTTATTTCTATTTGCCATTTTTCCTCTATATCTTATGGCTCAATTTTACACATTTTGTCATGGCCAATAAAAAGCACTTGCTCCTGAATCATGATGGAATTACATATCAAATAACCCACTACAAATTGAAATTATTTTAAATAGAACATGCATTCAATATTTCTAAACTAAAAAAAAAAATTGCCTATCTGAACAACACAATGCTTTATTTCTTTTACTATTTATTATGGGCTGGATGCCTGAAAGCTGCAAATTGTGCATTCTGTCTAGCATTACAATGTGTAACATATACCTAGATGAAATAAATATCAATAATATATTTGTATTTAATATAAAATATTTAAAATTTTAAATATATTTTGGTTTTGTTTTATTGAATTCATATCACTTTCACAGCATCTAAAAGTTAAAATGAAATATATATGCCTGTCTAGTCATGTAAGTCATGAGACAATTAGACTTACAATTCACTGTCACGCATTGCAAGCAACTTTTTAAACAGTGGTAAAGTTGAGACGAGAAAAAGACTATCTTCGTAATTTTTTTGACAATTTAAATTTTTATCAGAAATTTAATTTTATTAAAACTATCTAATTTTGAAGGAGAATTATTTAAATGATTTTTAGTTTTGGTGTAATATAAAAACATGTGGGTAGAAGGGGTTAATATTAGGATGCAATGCAAATAAATTAATTAGTTAATGAAAAACATGCAACTCCCAAAGGCTAATATTTATGTGCATATTAAAGAAATAAATGAGTACAATATAAGTGCTGAAAATTAAAAAAAATGTTTTAAAATTTTTTTACCAATACCTTACAGATTGGTTCACAATGGAAAAACATTAACAAGTATAGATTATGGAATAGAGTATGCAGGTTTGGGAATAATATCAGTGGCAACAGGGACAAAGACACAGTTCCATACGGTCTCCTGAATCAGTCTGAGGAGTTCCCTTAAACGTTTATGGATCTTGACTCCTAAAACCAGAGCCTTGGATTTAATGTTGAACAGAATTGCAGAGCAAAGAGGCTCTGAAGTACAGCTGGAATTTTTAAATGAGACTTTACTATAGATTGTAAGCACAAAGGTTAGGGGCATTAAGGTTCTTCTGAAGGACTATGGTACAACCCAGAGCATACATGAGTGGAAGCTTTAAAAAGAAGGATCCTGGCTTCATTTTCTTTACAAAGGTCATATAAGGAATTGTGGTGGGTTCTGAAACTACTGTCTTAAATGGATGCAAAAGAACATGAGATAACAGAGTGATTCCTGTGTTTATCAAGGCAGAATTGGGACCCTCCCTAAGAGCATATATGTTCAGACCTTAAGCCTGTTTTATTGCTATTTAACATAAAATATCTATATATAATAGCAATATTATATCTGGTTCTACATCTTTCAAAACAAGTATTAATTGTGTTGCAAAAGGCTTAAACCAGACTTTGGGAGGAACAGTTTCTTTATTCTTTATGCATCGCTATACTTTTTCCATATCTGTCTTTTATAGTTATTGTCTAGTGGGAGATGCTAGTGTTATTAATAGTAAAAGCACACAGAGAAAACCTCAGGCCCACATTTGGAGGCACAAGCATAAGTCCGGTAACAATAATAGAGGAAGAAAGGATAAAAGATGAGATAGAAAGAGGAAGAATGAGGAAGTCATACGGAGAGAGAACAATATGCTGCAGAAGAACAGGGTAGAAGAAATATATATTGCATATTCTTGATATGATGGATGTTATTATTGTGCATCAAATCATGTCACCACATATACTCTGGAAGCAATAACAAAATACTTATTATTGTACAATTTCTGCAGGCCTGGTACCTAGGCCCATCTAAATTGGGTCCTTAGGCTATGTGGTCTCACAATGTTGCAATCAAGGTTTTAGTCGGGGTGCTCTCAATTCAAAGAACACCTGCTGAAAAATCTATTCATGCAGATCACTCATGTAGTTTCAAGTAGCAGTTAATCATTCATTAACTGCTGGATATAGTGAGTCTCTGTTTTCTTTCTTTCTTTTTTATATTTTCTGACTGTTAAAGTAGAGATAACACAGTTATTCGTTATATATTATTCCTTTGTACAAAAAGATCATAACTCTATAGCTGGCTTTTGTCAACTCAAGAAAGCAAGAAAGTAAGACAGCCTAGACAGAAGTCACAGTTTCATTTTTTACTTTGTTTTGTATATAAAATCCATTTACCTATCATTTTCTTTTTCAAAATTCAAGTTTGCATTTATGAGAAAATAATTTCACACCATAATGAATAATATGAGTCAGATTTTATCAGATGTGTCTGTAGAAAGAAGATTAGATATGTGATTAATAATCATGGATGTTTAAGAAACTTAATATTTTGTACACACAGAATATTGGTGGTAAGAAAGTAAAGACTAGAGATGCAATTGTAGTACAGTTTACGGAAGAGTTTGGAAATCCTGCTACCATGTTGATCCTGCATCCTAAGAATAAAAGTCTAATGAGGAATGTCATTGTCTCATCTATTTCCTTAAGTTAGTTTGACTATAATATGTGTTCTAGGTTAAGCTGTATCAAGGCTTCTGTGATAATCAATCTGAGATAGGATGGTTGTTGTTTAGGGGCATCCAAATGGAACTATAAAGAAAAGAATGGAAGAGATTTATTATGGCACCATCCGAGAAATGCGAACATACAGAGGTGTTCTTACATACAGAGGTGAGAACTGTATGTTAGCTGTGACATGGAATGAAAAACTAGTGATGAAACTTAAAATATTACTTGGAGAGCTCACTACAGTATAGTTTTACCCCAGGATTTGAAGACTAAAGACTGAGTTTAGACATTAGTAAAGGTGGTGATTCTTACAGAATCTTCTCTGAAGAACCAGGAGACCTCAAACTGAGTTAACCAGATTAACATTTAAAGATGTAACCTAGAGCTCAGAAGAGAAAATAAATGTGAAACCAAAGTCTTCAGCTCAACATTAGGAATGAGAAGCAGTAGAGCACTGATTCTCAACCTGTGGGTCGAGACCCACAGGGGGCCTATATGCCAGTTATTGTGTGTATTATATATGTATATTATGATTCATAACTGTAGCAAAATTGGAATTATGAAGTAGCAACAGAATAAATTTATGGTTGGGAGTCACCACAATATGAAAAATTATTTTTAAAGGGTCACAGAATTAGGAAGGTAGAAGGATTGAGGTCCTAGGGAATCAGTACAAGGCACGTGTGTACATTTGTAGAGTACTTTAATAAATCTAAGCAAAGACTGGATTTGCTAACATGTGTCTTTTTCACCCTGACAGAATCTAATGTTAAGTGTGTGGGCATATAGCTATGTATGGCATAAGATAAGGGGATCAGATCTATGGGAGTAGAGAATATTAGATGATAAGAAGGGGGAAGAAATACACAGCACACATATTTTCAGTGCTGTGAAGTATCTGGAGATTTACACACACACACACACACACACACACACACACACACACACACACACACCACATACACACACAAATTTTCTTTGAGTTTGAAACATTCCATATTTAAGGGACGTTCCTTAAGCAAGAAGGCAAACAACCCAAAATAGCTTAAGGAAATCCCTGAAATTGATCTTAGCTAGAACATGAAGACAGGAGGAAATAAAGGGGATACACATATGGAAGAAAGGTGTATTCTTATTTGTTTCTGACATAAGTGTATATATAAAAGAACTTAAAGACCCTGCAAGAAAATCCCTAGAACTGACAAGTTCTTTTCCTATAACCCAATAACAAAAACGCTTGGAATGAACCAATCCTATTCCCAATAGCCTAAAAAATAAACCTACTTGGAACAAGCCTAACCCACACAGCAGAACCCCTCTATAATGAAATATTTAAAACTTAAAGAAATAAATTTAAGAATTCTATTTTAAACTGAGCATCTTCCTCAGGATAGGTAGAGAACTTGAGCAAAACAGGCCCATCTGTTTTATGGACACTACACTCAAAGTAAGTGTGGATACTATCCTTAATGATACTACATTGAGGGGAAACTAATTTTTTAGCTTGCTTTTTTATAGCATCTAAGATCATCAGCCTAGGGGTTAGCACCGATAACAATTATCTGGACCTTCCCATATTATTCATCAGTCAAAACACTGCACTACAGAATTGCCAGCAGGCATAAATGATAGGAACATTCCACTCAATTGAAGTCACTCTTCTCAAATGATGACACAATGTATCAAGTTCCCAAAAAAAGAAAAAAAAGAAAAAAGAAGAAAAGAGAAGAAAAACAAAACACCTAGCTAGCACGCCTTCTAAAACACTGTCAAGGATTTATATACAGCATTCCTCATTCCTTCCACCTGTTGTGACTTCTGTGTTGTTAAATAAAACATTGGATAAATTCCCATGTTATGAGCACACAGTCAGACAGACACAGGTAAAGATTCACAGCTTTCAGGTAGACACAGTTTTAGACTCATAACAGACACAGAGAAAGTGAGGAAGACACAGGCTGTATCCTCCAAATCTTAGATTTAATCTTCATTTAACTTTCTCAGATTCCTAGATCTCAAGGGATACTAGTCATTAGATTTATAATCAAATTAAAATCATTTTTTTCTTTCTTATTTTGTACATTACAGATTAGCTTGCCACACTTACACTATAGCATTTTGGAGAAAGGAGTACTTGGAAAAAGTTTTCTGTTTACTATATGTTGTGTCACAAGTTTCAAAATAAAGATAGTCTTGTCTGAAAATATCTGAAAGACCTGCTTAAGATTAAAGTCAAAAAATTGTGGAATTTCTTTAAAAGTAGTCTTTTTCTAGATTTTTAAATGTTTGAACTATAAACATTGCTTTGAACTACTGTAAAGTGAATTAGGAATTCTAAACTAGCATTGCAAAAATATGCTGAGATTTTTAAGCTTTAAAATGAATATAGAAATGTAAATTCTGAGAGAGATATAACTTTATTATTGGAAGATTAAGAATACCATTTATCTATCTGGAAAAACCATGATTTGAAGTCCTACAAACAGACAAACTAACAACAAAAACCAGTGAAATATCCATAAAATTTGATTAAGATTTATATTTTTATTTTAACCAAGTTCTTTGGCTAAAATAAAAATAACATAGTATTTCTTTGATATTTTTATCTATGTACACAAATAATAAAACCTATTATTTGTTATCTATTAGTTTATGTGAGAACTGACAGCTGTAATAGCAGTACTTTTCATTTGTCAAAAATGTAACAGATGAGTATATCTGATGACAGTGGCTATGGATATCTTAACATTATATATTTATCACAATAAAACACTTGCAACTATTAATATGTATATAGCTAGATCTTGTTAAATATGTTCAAAAATAAACAAGTTTTTGCATCAAGCATTTGCCTTTGATGTTTGATTAATTTTAATACATTTGGAATCTTTTAGAACACAAATATTTGAAGAACATATACATATATAAACATCAATTCTATGTGAGGTTGGAATAACAGAAATTCTAAATTCAAAGAGCAAGAAACCACCATGTATGGGCAAAGTTTAGCATATCCTCATTTTTAGCTTTTAATTTAGTTATTTCTACATGCAAATAATGAGTATCTAGCATCTGTAATATGCAGTGAAAGATGCTAAGAAGTATGCAGACCGGAAAGTGCATGGTCTTTATCCTAATGGTGCAAAGAGTAAGAAGGAAACACACTATAACAAAAGGGTAAGCTTAATACAGAGAAGCAGAAATGTGTTAATAAAGAAACTAATATGTGAGATCGATGCTTTGGCTTTCCTTAGGTAGCAAAGAGAGAACATTCGAGACAGAAGTGATATGAGGAAGAACACTGGCCTTGGAAGCAAATGTAGGATTTGCCAAGCTAGAACTCTAGATTTAGCTACATCTGGTAGATATAGTAGGGAAATAGTTCTTGGAGACCTTGAATGAGCAGACAAGAAATTCATCCTTAATTTGCTCGAAATTGAAGAGCTAGGAAGTGTGTGAACAGGTTATTGTCAGAGCTATAATTTAGGAAGATTAATCGGGTTGCAAAATGTTGCCTTGGAGAGAGAAGGCAGCAGAGCAGTGAAAGGCTATTACAATGACAAAGTAGAAATGCTCGAAAGGCTTATATTAGGGTAATGCAGGCAAGAATGAAAAAAATAGAAGGGGCTAAGGATGGAAACAGTGATTTGTGTAAGATATTAGAAAAGAAAGGGATAGAAAGAAGAATGAATTCTTATGACTGATGCTAATATCAGACACCTTAACAGAAGGGTAACAAATTCTATCTGAATATGATAGGTTTGTGCTATTGATAACCTTTAGCTGAGACCTCTAGGTGTATGTAACAGTCTGTGAGTTGATGTAATGGTGTGTGGGTATCAAAAGTAAGTAATTTAAAAAGTGAGGGATATAAGGTCCTGATGACTGTACACAGAATTAATAAGTAGCTCATTTTTAAATTACTAGGGTTTCAACCTAATTAAATTAAGCTGTTGAGATGATACACTTTCTTTCAATTTGCTAGGAACTCTAGTTACAACTTTGAGGTCCCTTCACAGCTTGGATTTGGTTTAATAAGTACTAGAGTTTCCTTGTTTGAAAGCATACTTAACAGAAAACTTGAAAGTTGGGCAATTTTCCAGTCCAATTTGCAAACCCAGAAGTTGTGATCTGCTTTCTAAACTTTAGATGCTCAACCTAGCAAACAGGAATAGATATAGTGCCCGTTAATCTTCATACTCAACTCAGCTGTTCTTTCTTCCTTAGAGCAAAATGATTTAAGGTAGTAATATGAAAGGAAATGAACTAACATGATATAAAAAATGGTGCATAACTTGGAACCTTAACTAAGTTCAGAGTTGCTGCTGATTACTTTCCAATCTCATTCTTTATTTGCAAATGCCACTGCCTCATGGCCACTGAGTTCTTATTATATTATTGCATCATTAATCATTATAGGAATCCCAATAGCGCTCCAGGATAAACACAAGCACGCTCTATCTTTCACTAGTGTCTTATACAGTCTCTTCTTTCATTCATTATTATTTTGGGGTTTTCATTAAATATCACTCATTTCTAAAGTATTTGCAAGATGCTTTCTTATCACTGGAATGAAAATCTCTAGTGATAAATTAAGAAATATTTAAAACTACATTGGAAAGTACATTTATGAATAGTAATATAAAATTATATATATATATGTGTATATATTTGAATGGGAAAATATTTAACAGGTTAAAGAAAATTATGTACAAGTTTAATAAATCAAAGTACAATATTCAATATGACATTAGCATTAAATATCAATTTACTCTTCATGTTTATGAAATTAATGCTGAATAATTTTGTCCAAAGTAAACATGGTACGATTCTACAAACAATATTTAGAAAAGAAATATTAACAATATTCGCAGATGGCATCTCGTACTGATTGCAGATAAGGCAATCCTCTGCTAAATATATATCAGGAGCCAGGGACCAACTCATGTATACACTTAGACTGATGGTTTAGTCCCTGGGAGCTCTAGGGGAAGGTCTGGTTAGTTGATATTGTTGTTCTTCCTATGGAGTTACAATCCCCTTCAGCTCCTTCAGTCCCTCCCTAACTCTTCCATTATGGTCCCCAGTCTCAGTCCAATGGTTGGATGTGAGTGTCCACGTCTGTCTTAGTCAGGTGCTGGAAAACCCTCAGAGACAAATGTATTAGGCACTTTACATTTCCCCCTTCACCTCCCATCATTATTTTGTTCCCCCTTCTAAGTGGGATTGAAGCATCCATACTTTGGCCTTCCTTCTTGTTAAGCTTCATATGGTCTGTGAGTTGTATCGTGGGCATTCTCAGCACTTGAGCCAACATCAATTTATCAGTGAGTACATACCATGTATGTCTTTTTGTGACTGGGTTACCTAACTCAGGATGACATTTTCTACTTTCATCCATTTGCCAGCAAAATTTGTGAAGTTGTCACTTTTAATAGCTGAGTAGTAAATTGTGTAAATGTAACACATTTTCTATATCCATTCTTCTATTGAGGAACATCTGGGTTCTTTCCAGCTTCTAACTATTATAAATAAGGGTGCTATGAACATAGTGGAGCATGTGTCCTTATATGTTGGACCATCTTTTGGGTATATGCCCAGGAGGGGTATAGTTGGGTTTTCAACTAGAACTATATCCAATTTTTTGAGGAACCATCACATTTATTTCCAAAGGTATTGTAAAAGCTTGCAATTCCATCAGGAATGGAGGAGTGTTCCTCTTTTTCCACATAATCATTAGCATCTGCTGTTGCCTGAGTTTTGGTCTTAGCCATTTTGATATGTGTAAGGTAGACTTTCAGGGTCCTTTTCATTTGCATTTCCCTGATCACTAAGGATGTTGAACATTTCTTTAGGTGATTCTCAATCATTTGGGATTCCTCAGTTGAGAATTCTCTGTGTAGCTCTGTACCCTATTTTTTATTGAGTTATTTGGTTTTTTGGAGGTTAGGTTCTTGAATTCTTTATATACTTTGAATATTTGCCCTCTGTCAGATGTGGGGTTGGTGAAGATGTTTTTCTCAATCTGTGGGTTGCTGATTTGTACTATTAACTGTGTCTTTTGCCTTACAGAAGCTTTTCAATTTCATGAAGTGTCATTTATTGATTATCCAACTTAGAGCCTGAGATATTGAAGTTCTATTTAGAAAATTTCCCCCAGTGTCAGTGAGTTTGATGCTCTTTCCCACTTTCTCTTCTATGAGATTCAGTGTATCTGTTTTTATACTGAGGTCCTTGATTCACTTGGACGAGATCTTTGTGCAAGGTAAAAATACGGATCTACTTTCATTTTTCTACACATAAACTGTCAGTTGGATTAGCACCATTTGTTGAAGACTCTTTCGTTTTGCCATTGTATGTTTTTTGGCTTTTGTGAAAGAACAAGTGTCCTTAAGAGTTGGGGCTTATTTCTGGGTCTTTAATTCTATTCCATTGGTTGACCTGTCTGTCTCTAAACCAGTACTAGACAGTTTTCATCATTATTTCTCTTAGTACAGTTTGATATCAGGGGTGGTGATTTTCCCAGAAGTTCTTTTATTGTTAAAGATTGTTTTCACCATCCTGTTCTTTTTTCCATATAAATTAAGAATTGTTCTGTCTAGGTGTGTGAAGATCTGTGTTAGAATCTTCAGGAGGATTGCCTTGAATCTGTAGATTGATTTTGTAGGACGGCTATATTACTATGTTAATCCTACCAATCTATGAGCATGAAAAAATTTTCCATTTTCTGAGATCATATCCTATATCTTTTTTCAGGGATTTGAAGTTCTTATCGTACAGATCTTTCACTTGCTTGATAAGAGTTACACCAACACATTTTATACTATTTGTGGCTATCATGAAGGGTATTAGTTACCTAATTTCTTTCTCAGCCTGTTTATCATTTTATAAATGAAGGCTACTGATTTGTTTGAGTTAATTTTATATCCAGCCACTTTGCTGAAGTTGTTTATCAGCTGTAGAAGTTCTCTTGTAGATTTTTTGGGTCTCTTATGTATACTTTCATATTATCTGCAAAGAGTGATATTCTTCTTTGCCAATTTTTATCCCATTGATGTCCTTTTATTGTCTCATGCCTCTGGCTAGAACTTTGAGTACTATATTGAGTAGATATGGATAGAGTTTGAAGCCTTGTCTTGTCTCTGAAGTCTCAATTCTGAACATCTACAAGCCAAATGCAAGGGCACCCACATTCATAAAAGAGACATAACTAAAGCTCAAAACACACATTGAACTTCACACAGTAATTGTTGGGGACTTTATCTCTACTCACAACAATGGATAGGTCATTGAAACAGGAACTTAACAGAGACACAGTGATGCTAATTGAAGTTATGAACCAAATAGATTTAACAGATATATACAGAACATCTCATCCTAAATTAAAAGAATATAACTTCTCAGCACCTCATGATACCTTCTCCAAAACTGACCATATAATCAGTCACAAAACAAGCCTAAACAGATCTGAAAAGACTGAAATAATCTCATGCATTTTTCCAGCTCCCCATGGTCTAGGGCTTGACTTCGGTAGCAAAGAAAACCACAGAAGACCCACATACTCATGGATACTAGATACTGAACAACTCTCTACTCAATGGTAACTTGTTCAGGAGGAAATAAAGAAGTTAAGATCTTTCTAGCATTCAATGAAATTGAAGACACAGCATACCCACACTTATGGGACACAATGAAAGCAATTCTAAAAGGAAAATTCATAGCACTAGGTACCCTGGTAAAGAAACTGGAGAGATTCTACACTAGCAACTTAACAACACACAAAACAAACAAACAAACAAACAAAAAACCCCAAAAAGCCAAACAAAAGAACAGATAAAACAAAAGGAAGCAAAAGCATCTAAGAGGACTGCAGGAAATAATCAAACTCAGGGTTGAAATCAATGAATCAGAAACAAAGAGAACAATACAAAGAATCAACAACATCAAAACCTGCTTCTTTGAGAAAAATCAACAATGTTTATAAACAGATAGCCAAACTAACTAAAGGACACAGAGGGAGTATGAAATTAACAAAATCAAAAGTTAAAAGGGAGATATAACAACAGAAACTGAGGAAATTAAAAAAAATATCTGATCATACTACAAAAGATTTTACTGAACAAAACTGGAAAATCTAGATGAAATGGATGACCTTTTAGATAGTCACCATGTACCAAAGTTAAATCAAGAGCAGATAAACTATATTAACAGCTCCATATCCCCCAAAGAAATAGAAGAATTCATCTAAAACCTCCCAACTAAAAAAATAAAAAAGCCCAGGATTAGATGGTTCTAGTGAAGAATTCTCACAGAACTTCAAAGAAGAGTTAATACCAACACTACTCAAACTATTCCAAACATTACAATCATAAGGGACACTAGCTAATTCATTTTATTCAGCCACAGTTATTCTGTTAAAATATAATTAACTCTTCATGCTTTTTGCATTGGCTCAAATTGCAAGTCTACATTTTTAAAATCCTTACCCCATTCCTTCACATATTATGTGTCAGTAAAGGCAGAAAAATGAGATATCTATTAATCTCTTTAACCAACTATAACTTATTTGAATGGCTAATATCAAAACACATTTCTGTTCTGTATTAACCATTGGATATTGGGTTCTGGTTTTACAATTCTAATCAGTATGCTCTTGTATACAAGGCCACTCAATCCAGATGGGGACTATTAGTTTTCTTGCAAGAACTACTCAATTTCATATGATATTCAAATGCAACTTTATAACAAGAGAGAAGCTAGTCAATGAAATAAAAAAAATAACAGAGTAAAACAAAAGGTGCTTTGAGACTGAGGTCCTTCATTGATGAGTAGCTTTATAGACAGCAGAGACCTTTGTTGACTCTCTTTTATTATGTAAAATGTGAATATTCCTCATTCTAAAAGTTTTCTGATAACACTCAAAATATGTTTGTAGTATAAAGTCTATACTGTATTGGTTGCATAAATACAACAAAAGAAGGATTAAGGGAAATCTATCCTTAATTTCATATAGAGTTGCAGTCTGGAGTGTATTTTTTTTCATTGTTGAACAAAATCAAGGCAGAGCATATACAAGTAGCTTGGGTTGTTTTGGGAATTACTTAATTCCACAAGAAATTGATTACTAGAAAAAAAAGTTTTATCTTTTTTTCTTCTTTCCTTTCTCCCTTTCTTTCTTTTTTCCTTCATTCCATTTTTCCTTTCCTTCTTTATTTTTGTTCTTTTGTTGTTTCATTCTTTCTTTTTTCTTTTAAATAAGAGTCCCCATGATTAATATTTCTAGATTAGTTTAAGAGAAAGGTATGGGGTTGTTAGCTCGTCCCTGTGGGTGGGCATGGGTCCTGTTGGGCTGTTGTGGTTTTCACATGACTGCCACCCCAGTAGGCTGGAACCGTGGCTCTGGGGTGCAAAAGCGTGGGATTTTGATTGAGTTCACTCTAGGTGGCACAGGGCAGATGCTATGGGGCTCTGCCAAGGCTCAGGAAGATCTCACTCAGTCTGAGGTCCCACGGGGCCAGGGCTCTAGAGTGGTGGTCTCCAGGCGAGGCAGCTGACCAGGGTGGCCAGTGGTCTGTTCTTGGGCTCCCAGATACTGCTGAGACTGCAGAAGAACAGAGACTGGGGGTGTACCGGTTGGACCAAGAGAAAGGAGGGGGAGGGAAGCCCAGACAGTGCCCTGCAGGGTAGAGACTCTTGGTACAGCACTCTCTTGGCTGGATCAAGGCTGACTTGATTGGATTGGAGGCCTCCCCAGCAGAGGGTAGAGAAGTCCTCAGCAGGAGATCAAATAGTGGCTCCACAGTCTAAGGCCCTTTCCATGGTTCTCCCCGGCAGGCCCCAAAGAAGTTCATGGTTCCAAAAGGTTTATTGTCATGGTGGAAAGTGAATGTGGCTGCACCCTTCCTTGAAATTTAGGGCAGACTTGAGTTAAATAGGGAAAGAGGAGGGAGGAGGGTCTAAAACGGAATGCTTAATTGGCTATACCCTCTGGCCTTTAGGTATCTCATTAGTATGGAAATCTCTTGAGGCTGAGGCCTGTAGTCATGCCCTCTCTCTGTGGAGGAGCTGGTAGGGGCATTGCCCTACGTGACTGGAAGGCACTGATCAATGGAGGTCTTAGACTGTGTGTCAGGAGCCTGGAGTCTGGGAGCAGGGCAAAATGTATGCCATCTCTCGCAAGGTCTCAGGCCATTTCTAGTTAGTGATCTACCAGAAATGAAGCTATCCTTTTCACAGTCCCACAGAGAGGGTTAGATTTTGTTACTAGACTTCTGTGACCTCATTCTGAATTTTTTTGTGAGAGATGTCAACTTGGTATCCATGATTCCTGATTTCTCAAAGAGTATTAATAAATAGAGATTGCTGTCTATATTTGTGATGAGAATGAGTCATATACTGCCAATACTCAGGTACTATACACAGCACACACATACACAGAGGCTACACTGGTTTCTCCTAAAGAATGTTTATTTTATTTTATTTGTTACATTTTAACATACATGTCTGAGTATGGCCAGTTCAGCTGTGGCTTCATATTCCTCATTACTAGGAGTTTTAGCTAAGGTCACAATTGTAAATTCCAGTTTCCTTTGTACTAGGTTACTATCTTGCCCCAGAAATGTGCCCCTCCCTGAGTCAGTTGTCTATCCCAGTACTCTTTCCCCTCATTTCCCAACCTGATCCCTCCTGTTTCTGTCTACACTTAAACCCTGTTCAGCCACGAAATCTATTCTATTTCTCTTTCCAAGAGAAATCCTTGCTTTCACCAGTTGAGCCCTCCTTGTTACTTAGCCTTTCTGGGTCTGTAGTCTGTAGCATCAGCTTCTCTTATTTTTACCTTGTAGTTTAGTAGTGGTAATTCTCAGTATTTGAGAGTTAGATGAAAGATGAATGTGGGTGTAAGGTCATTCTGTGTTACAGGTTAACACTTTATCTCAAAATATATGGTATTTTATATTATTAGTTTTAATAAGTTTATTCACCAAAGTCTAAATTCACCCAGAGTACATCAGAATGAATTTAAATTCTCAGATCTCAAGAGTGCAATCTTTAATTCAATAGATCTGGCTTAGATCTGGTAAATTTATTAATTTTACACATTCAAACTCCGAGTTTACTGTGGCTAGAAATACTTTACATAAAATTTAGTAACCTTGTCACTGTTATTTCATTAATCATGTCAGAGTGTGAAATTCTAGACATTCAGTTTTTAATATAATAAAGTATACTAGCATTTATTTTGACTTAGTAAGTACAAGGGTATAAAAACATTTTATTCTGTATTTTCCTTCTCTACCATTCATGAAAATCAATAACTTGCCTACAGGTCTGCATACTCAATCATCACAGCTTAGCCTGTACGCTACATCATCACTCTTTTATTTTTATATTAATTAATTAATTAATTAAATATGAAAAATGTTGTTCCCCCTCCAAGGCTCCACTCCCAGAACACTTCACTCTCTCCCCGATACCCTTGGCTTCTGAGAATGTCTTCTCCACCCATCCACCTACCACCACCCACCTCCACCTTACCTCACTGTCTCATCTTGGGCATCCCCTTTCTCTGAGGCATCAAATCTATATAGGATTTGGCGCATCCTCTTCTACTGAGGCCAGATTAAACTCAGTGTTTTGAAAACTGTTTTAAACTAGATATTATAGAGAGTTCTATTTTTAACCTGTTCTCGACATATAAACTTTGCGTGACCTCTTTATAAGTCATATTAATTAGGACCCGTACTTCATGATATAACACAGATTTTTATTCACTTTGATGATCAAAATTCGAGAAAAGTTAACACCAGCCCCAGTTTTTAGATAAAGCAACACATACACTATGTTCACTCATATAGCTATAAGTTGTGTGTTTTAAAAATTTATTGTGTTCTTCAAATCTATGTAATATTTAAATGTAAGCCTGAACAAACAAACAAAAGGCAAACAGACAAAAACTGGCTAGTTTAAGACATTTCTTCAATTTACATTACATTAGTAAAAATCCTGGATTTTAAGGAACCAGATTTGATATTTATTTCCTACTAATAATGATAAAGCTCTTATAGTTTCTCATACCCAAGAATGTGATGTGATGGGGAAATATGGAGTATATTGGGGATTTGTCTGTTATCTATGCCAGAAAGCTGCAGAGGGTACCTGTACTGGCTCTGCTGCAACATGTCTATGTTATAGTATACTTATTTATTTATTTATTTATTCATTCATTCATTCATTTATTTATTTATTGTTCTTTAATCCTTTTTTACAATACAGTCGTCACATCTCCAAGAGGATACTCCGACTCCCATCCCCACCCCCACCACACCAGACCATCCCACACCAAGGAGCCTCAAGTCTCTCCAGGTTTAGGTGCATCTTCTCTTGCCCAGGACAGAACAGGCATTTCTCTGCTGTAAATGTGTCTGGGGGCCTCAGACTATCTCATGTTCACTGCCTGGTTAATGGATCCATGTCTGAGAGATCTCGTGGGTCCAGGTTAGTTGAGACTGCTGGTCTTCCTATAGAGTTGCCCTCCTCCTCAGCTTCTTTCTGCTTTTCCTTAATTCAACCCTGGGGTTTCCAGGCTTCTGTCCACTGGTTGGGTGTAAGTATCTGCATCTGACTCTTTCACCTGTAAAGAGAATGTCAATCTCTTGACAGACCTTCACAAAAAACAATGACAAATTTGACGGTTTTAGTTACTTTTCTCATTGCTTTGAACCTAACACAAAGAAGATTATGTAAGGAAGGTTTGTTTTGGCTTATATTTGGAGGATACACAACAGTATGTAATGAAAGGCATGGTGCCTAGTGCAGAGAAACGCGGTGAGCGGTGACGGGCACTCGCCATTACAAGATGGCGCTGGCATCCGGTGCTCCCGCAAGTACAAGTGGACTGCGCATGTGCAAGTGGTGAAAGCGGGCCAAGTCACTGCCCATCCTGGGGCGTAATATGCGTTCCTGAGCAAGCAGCCAATCAGATATGAACACATCGCTCCAGGGATATATAAGCAGTGCCTTTTTGGGGCCCGGGGTCTTCCTCCTTTCATCACAATAAATGCTTGCTGCAGAAGGATCCTGGTGTCCACGTGCGTTCTTGCTGGCGAGACGATTGCGCGGGTCACAGCCTAGAACATGAGGAACATGTCTGCAGTTAGGAACAGAGAGAGATAAATGCTGCTGCTCATTTCCCATTCTCCATTTTAACAATCCAGGACTGGCAATACTCTAGAGGTATGTGCCCATGGATATTCTAAACCCCATCAAGTTGACAATTATATGACAAGGTTCTCATTTGAAGTATGGGGTTGAGTACATGAAAAATAACATCTTATTTTTCATAAATAATAGGACAAATCAAGGATAATTGAAAGCTTTGCCCTTCTACATGCTAAAATATGGAACTCACAAGAACACAGGTTAAAAACTCAATAATTTAGTTGGCTAGTATAGAACATCCTTTACTGACTGCTTCCACAAGTTCTTCCTTCATCAGCACCTAAGTTTAATAAGTCCTTGACTGTACTTGTTAGCATGAATTTGAGATTTTTTTTTTTTGCTGGATATATTAACTCAAAGTAATTTAACTCTTTAAAAAGCAGTGTACCTAGATAGAACATGAAGCTCAACAGTGAGAAACATCCAGTGTTCTACACCATATTATAATATTTTTAGTTTTAAAATTGTGTTTTTAATTATGTACATGTGTATGCATCAGTGTGAGTTTGTACATGTGAGGGCAGTGCCCAGGGAGGACAGAAATTTTCCTCCCTTTATTGTAGTAAAAATATTTTTAAAAATAATTTTAATGAACACATCTGCCTAAACTTTAAATCCAGTATTATCCCCTATATTACCTCTTTCCAAATACCCCCCCAAAATAGGTATAAGTTTGAAGATCATTTAAAACTACTTAAACAGAATTGAAGTCATGAAAAAAGTCATCATCACTTACTATAAGATAAAAACAAAATCCATATTTAAACAAATTCCCTGGGGCTAAGATTGATCTTAAAAATTAATTTATGTAGCATATTCAATTATTGAGCTCCTGGCCCATTTTTGAATTTTATTCTGGAAATTAAACATATCTAGCCTACTTAACCCTAAGTTCAATTTTTCTCTACTTATAGTACATACATATAATATAACATTTAATTTCCAATGAATGAAATTAAGTAAAACATAAAAATAGCACACAAGTTCTATATTCTTCTGGTGTAGTAGTAGTTTGTATTCTTGGGTGAGTCCTACCAATTACCTCAATTATTCAATAAGTACACAGAAGACAATTCTCTTGGAATAAGTAAAACTTGAATCATTGAAGTGGAAAAGTAACACATGATTAAAAGATAACTAAAATATTTTGTGTAGAAAAGTGTCCCTAAGCACCTACCTTTGTATCATATAATTCTGCAAATAATTGTGTAGCAAATATTGTTATGCTTCACACTCAGAATCATAATTTATAATAGGCCCTGTGGCAGTTTGAAGGAAAATGTCCTCAGTGGGTTTGTTTTCATTTGACTGCTGATTTCTGATGCTGTTTAGAGGAAGTTATGGGACTTTCAGAAGGTGCATCATTGCTGTAAGAAGTATGTCTCTGTGTTGGTTTTTACTGGTATATAGTCTTGCATGATATCTGGTTTTTCTCTCTACCTCATGTGTGTGGATTAAAATGTAATCGGCAATTTCCCTACTTCTGTCACTGCTTCATGACATGGTGGGCTCTATTGCACATTAAGTCAAAATGAACTCTTTATTCCTTAAATTATTTGTCTCAGGATATTTTATCATAGCAACATCTAACTAATATAGACACTTTTGATAGTAACGGTATTCTTCCTTGTTTTTTTCAATCACTATTTTCTTACCAATAATTAAATTTGATTGCTTTGAATGGGCATAGATAAGATGAGCATGTATGGTATTTCACATTTGACTCATACTAATAAAATCATATTTGTTTTTAATCTCAGGCAAACAATGCTTTAAGTTTTCCGTTCAGAATAACACTATTTAATTCAGATCACATCAATGCCTAGAAAATATATAAGCTACTGAAAGCATGTTATATACAACAAAGAAAGAAAATATCATATGTGTTTATTAGCATCACATTTATAATGGTGATACTCAAGAACAGAAGTAATGCTCTGGATTCATAATACTACACGAAGCTGCAGTGGACAAAGCTGTATGCAACTCCTTTTACTGAAAATCTGTCTCAAGAGATTATAGAAATCTCCTTTGAAAGCCTTTCCCCATTTTAGATTGTAAATTATTTTGTGACCTTTCTTATTCTTCTTCAAATAGGAGACATAGGAAGGCCTTCCTTTAAAAGGGGAGAGACTTTACAACATCTTGGATTCAAACAAATGGCATTTGCTTCAAAATACTGCAAAAATAATTAACTTGTGAGAAATACACCTAGAGGTCATGACCGCTATTCTTTTCTTTTCTTTTTTTTTTTCTAATGGCTCTGACATAGGGCTTACCCAACCCTTCCAACATCCATGGCTATAGATACAGGATTATAAAGATTATAAATTAAAATACTAATGGTTTCATCCAGAAAAAATAGTATACACAAATATTTTTGATGCGAAAAGAATAGGTGCAATTAATTGTGCTATAGCAATTATGCAGTTAGAAATCAATAGCATTTGAGAAATGTAAACATTCTGTGTTCCACTCAAGTCTTTTTGGAAGGGTTAACATTTTAAAACTTATAACCTCTTCTCAGTCTAAAAAAAGAAGGTATAAATGTTTCATTTTTCTCTAGTTTCTATTTCAGTAATCTCAATTACAAAATTCTTCTCCATAGATGATTCCTAGAATCTCAGAGTTCAATATTATGGTCTATATACCATCACACAATTTGCAACTCTGGTTGTGCCAGTAACTTTGAAGGGTAGAAGAAAGCATGTCAGTATTCTTTTTCATCTCAGTCTTCTCTGAAACCTGAAAGAGTTTCTTCCCCGAAGATCCTCTCTAGAAATGTTGAGTACAAAAATTGCAGACTTATTTCTCTTACTAGCAAGGTTTGTAGTGAATATGAAATGAAGGTTTTGAGTTCTTCCTAGCAACTATTATAAAAATACTAGGATCCTGAACAAATAATGTGTGGTTACAATAATGACTGAGTCAAATGTCTTTGTGTGACAAATATGGAAGCCATGGTAAATACACTAGGTACAATGACTCAGACTTTAAATGAAATATTTAACATCTTCTGTGCACAAAGCACCACATTGTTTTCAGTGCTGGCTGGAAAAGGAGCTTGAGGAATATCAGAAGAAGTTGGAAAGCATCAGCCCACATGAAGATTCATGCATGCTATTTGAGAATATAATCTGTTGTTTATCAGAAGGAAAGGAGTCAGGGCAGAATTGGATGGATCTGTGAAGCTTTGTGGAGGTAGTCAACTAGGAGAATATATGGACAGATACTCCAAAAATTGTGAAGGTCTTTATAGGACAAATGTTTTTATCATAGACCTCAAGACATTTGCCAGAACAATATAAAAACCTTTTTTCTCACTTAGTTCATTTAATCAAGATTATATCTTTTGAGTTTACTGTCATATACATTTTATTTTCTATAATGTGAGTAAAGCATTGGCAGGCATGAAATTTAGGGAGACACTTACAATGTTCTTTTTAATCTTTCTCTTTCATATACTTATAAATAGCATGGTAAACTGTGAACCCTTTTTCCTTTAGAAATGCTGATATCCCAAGGGCTTAGTCAGTTTCAAAGCTTTTACAGGGAGCTGCATTACTTGAGTTTCTTTGAAATGAATACAGTTATTAAAATAGCAATGATTGTAGCTACTTGGTGGATTGGCTCTAAAATTGGTACAGCCTGGGAGCTTGTTTCTAAAATTCACATGTCTATAAATGTGTCCAAGAAAAGATGTCAATGTACTGCAGTTTGTACAGAGGAAAGCTGCCCAGTTCATTCAGTCTTCATGTTGCCTTGGTTTGGCCTAATCATCTTCACACTTCACCATCACCACGACCACGACCACGACCACGACCACCACCACCATCACCACCACCACCACCACCACCACCACCACCACCACCACCACCAGCAGCAGCAGCAGACAAACAAAACAAAAGAAAAATCAATGGCCTGCTTTTGAGGATATCTTTCTCAAAATAATTAAATTATCATCCCTTCTAATTATTCAGGAAAGGCAATTCTTATAACATGATAATTGTTAATGATTATAATACTGCCCCCTTCAGAAAAATATTTGAGTTATTTTGAGTAGAGACAGTAACTTGCACTGCAACTGTTTTTCTTCCACAGAAAGCAAAGGAATGGTTTCTTAAGAATAGTTTTATTATTTCCAACACTTCCTACACACTGGGACAAAAATATGATTAGAAGAGTTCCAAACTCTAGTCTCATCCTTCCCTATTTGGCTAAAGCTACAGAAGCAAAACCAGGCATGAGAAAGTGCCTCACAGCCTTTTTCGGTGGATAAGCCTTTCTCCAGCAGGCTTGGTGACAAGTGGCCTTTGCCATAAGAACTCACATGTCCACAGTTCTCTGCCTGTCCTTGGCACACAGGATGTTGGCTGTGCTTTTCATTGTTTTAATCCATTTGCTGTGCTGTACTTAGCTGCAATTTGTTCTTCTTTCCACATCTCAATCTGTATTTTCACTTCTGGTCTCTGCCTTATTGCTTCCCAGAGGCTGTTTCTCTCTTTTTACAAATTTTCACTGAGCTCGGGTTGTATTGTCAATTCATTCATTTACTTCTAATTTAGTTTTTTCTATTCCATATTTTTGTTCCAATCAAAATCATATTGGAGACTATTATTTCTTGGCTAACATATTACAAAACAGTAATGTATCTCTTGTAGGTGTGTGGCAATATGTACTATACTTCCAGTTCATTATCCACATTCAGGAGACATTCATTAATACCACAAATATGGCATCATGAGCAGATGCTTAATTGTGTGAGATAAATTAATGTGTATGTACCATGTACTCACAACAGCTATCATTTTGTGATAATGCTTGCTTTCCATATGTGTATTCTTCTGGTTTATGAAAAAAGCTCAGTTTGAATGGCAATATACTTTTACTATTTGAAATGAGTAGTTGTCTTAGTTATGGTTTCATTGGTGTGAAAAGACACCTTGACCAAGGCAACTCTTATAAGGTACAACATTTAATTGGGGCTACAGGTAGAAACTTCTAATTCTTTGGAAAGTTAGTTATATCAAATGATGTTTTGCTGGGGCACATAGGTGAAAAGATGTCTTGCTAAAGCAAACACATGAAAGACTTTTCCTGAAGTAGACACAGGTGAAAGGATGTTTTAAAATAGCAAACACATGAAAGGACACTTGATGAAGGAGTAAAAATATGACCCCACAGACAGTGGGAGGGAGCACTGAACTTTGATTTGGTTTGTTGGACTTCACTATTCTTCACTAAAGGCACACATATATTTGTTTGCCTTTTATAGCATTGTTCAGTTCAACTTGTGGTAATGCCACCATTGAGAGAAACTCACCCAAGAACTGCTCATGAGGCTCCTGCCACAGTTTGCCTCTTCCATAGTCTAATATCATCTGGTTACTGAGCCTGGTAGTTTCTTCAGTATTCAACTATAGCTACCTGATGTCTGTTTGCCTAGAGGACTGGTCTGTAGCTACTAATTCATATTTGGTATTTGCTACAGGATTGAACTGCTGCCAAAAAGATCATAATCACCCTCCCCAACACTATTACTGAACAGGTCCACTTCCCCCATATCCTAATAACTTTTTTCTTCCACTACCTCTGTCAGGTGGTGGGCAAGAAGAGAGGTTGAACCCTTATTAAAAGTAGGCTGCAAATAATTTATACCTACAGGGCTGACTTACAATGTCAGAGGTTCAGTCCATTAACATTATGGTAAGAAGCATGGCAGTCTTCAGAAAGACACAATGCCAGAGGGGTTGAGAGTTTTACTTCTTGCTCTGAAGACAGCTGGAAAAAGCCTCTCTTCTGCATAGGCTAGAATTGGATCACAAGGCAACCTCAGAGCCCACATACACAGTGATACACTTCCTCAACAAGGTCAAACCTATTCTAACCGGGCCACATCTCTTAATAATGCTACTTCCTATGGGCCAAGTGTATACAAATTACCTGTTTCCCATAGGCTTCTTCAAACAAAAGGGTCTATGGGGTAATACCTAGCCACAGCATAATGCAAAATACATTCAGTCCAACTTTAAAAGTCCCCATAGTCTATCACAGTCTTAAAGATGTTGATGGTTTCCAAGTTTAAGGTCTGTTTTTGAGATTCATTGCAATCTTTTAACTGTAATCCCCTATAAAATTAAAATAAAAAAGCAGGTCACATACTTCCAACACTACAGGATGTACATTACCATTCCTAAGCATCATAGTGAGGAAATACTGGACCAAAGCATGACAGAAAAACAGTTAAGCAAACTCCAAAGTACATGTCCTTGTCTGAAGTCAAAGTACACTTCAGATCTCCCACATCTTGCATCTTTGTTGACTTGGGCTTGCTCTACTCTCTGGTATCAGCTTTCCTTGGCAGGAATCCTGTGGCTCTGGTATCTTTAACATCTTGGACTATCCAGGGCAATTTCAACATTATAGGTTTGTGTTCTAATTTCTTGGTTCCACACATAATCTTCCGGACTCCTCCAGAGGGCTTTGGTGACTTCTCCAGCTCTGCTCTCTACAGCATTCTAGGCTCTGATTGACTCCATCCCACTGCTACTGCTGTTCTTGGTGGTCATTATATTGTATTACTATTTCTAATATGCTCGGGTCTTCCACTGCAAGTAGGCTTTACCAATTTCCCCTCATTGACATTCTCCATGGGGCCAAGCCTCAACTTTTTTGCATGATTCCTTCAGTCCTGGGCTGTAAACTGCAACTGAGGCTGCACCACTACTAATGGCCTTCCCTGACTTCTCACAGTAACAAGTCTCACCTCTTCCCCATGACTCCTTCATGCCTTCAGAACTAATATCTCCTGGGTAATTCTAATACATTATCAAATTTGTCTGCCAGTAAGATGTCTGTCTCTGGAATACATCTTCATTGTTCTCTCAGAAAACACTTCCCAGAAAATTTCACCTTAGTGACACTGGTCTCTTCTTAATCACCACTAATTTATTAGCTTAAGCTAACCATTATCAATTGTCCCTGTAATTCATTCTACTTCTGACTACACAGTCAGAGCCATGTGTCTGAAGCTGCCCAGTTCTGCTGCTTGCTGGGGCTGGAATGTGACTCAGCCTTGTTCTATTACATCATCACAGGCTTTCTGTTTTCCAACTCTTTCACTACCTAAGCTTTGCTGTCATGGAACTTGCTCTGTAGACTGACATGGAACTCAGAGGTATGCATCTCTCTGCCTCCTGAATGCTGGGATTAAAGGGGTGTACCACCATGCTGGGAGGTAAGCCTTTTTTTACCTTTTCACAAAATATTTATAAGTTCTGGATATTAATTCATTCCAGATATAGTCAAGTTGCCATGCAACAATAGCCATTAGATTTCACCCCTTGTCAATTTGACACAAAATCCTGTCTCTTTATGTCCAAGTGAAAACAATAACCAGGTCATAATACAGACTAACATAGTATAAATATACTTTGTTCAACTGAAAACACATAATTAATAAGCTTAGCTGAATGAAATCTTGCCCTGAGGTCACCACTCCATTAATTCCATTTAATATCTTAATGCAGGATTTAGCTCCATTCTTCTTCCTGGTGCTCTTTTATTCTTTGAGCCATACATTTTATGTTTTTCTTTTCTAAGCTTACTACACGTCATCAAAACTCTCCTCATAAATGTGAACCATAGGACAAAATCAAAAACAGGCTTTTTTGAGACTCTATTTGTCAATGCACTTAGTCTAAATCTCTTTATCTTAGCCTCATACAGAATTGTCAGACAAGAGCAAACGGCAGCCACGTAATTCAGTAAAATACAAAAGAAACATTTTATAGGAAATATACTAAAAATCTTCTCTGAAACTCCTGAAGCCAGGCCCCCACAGTTCAGAGTGCCCTCAGTACCTCTGTCTTCCATGTCCCTATTGAACATGGGGCCCATTAAGCCCCATTTAAATCATTCCACTGCTTTACTAATCCAAAGTCACTAAATCCACATTTCTCCAAACAAAAGCATGGTCAGATCCTTCACAGCATATCCAGTCCCTTGTACCAACTTCTGTCTTAATTTGGGTTTCATTGCTGTGAAGTGACACCATGACCAAGGCAAGTCTTATAAAGACAAAGATTTAATTGAGGCTAGCTTACAGTTTCATGGGTTCAGTCCATTATGATCATGGCAGGAAGCATGGCAGCTTGCAGGCAGACATGTTTTTTAGACAGAATTGGGAGTTCTTCATCTTGATCAATGCAGCCAGAAGGAGACTGTCATTTATAGGCAGCCATGAGGAGGCTCTCTTCTCTACTGGGCAGAGTTTGAGCACTAAGAGACCTCAAAATCCACCTATAAAATCAAACACTTCATCCATCATGTCACACCTATTACAACAAGACCACACATTCTAATAATGCCACTTACCATGAGCCAAGAATATTCAAACAACTACAATAAGAATTATTTTCTGTGTGGTTTAATTTTTATATAGAAATACATTTCTTAAATTTAAAATACAAAATTAATCTGGTTAAATTATTAAAACAAAAATATATGCTTTTGCTTAACTTTTATATAGTTAGTTTTTATGTTTGGATATGACCATTTAAGTTAAACTTTATACCTATGATCAGTTACAGAATATTATCCCTTGTCCAGTGACTATACTTCAAATAGATCTGAGCAGACGGCATGACAAATAACTACTTCTTATTGGGCCAGGTCCTAATTTTATGCATCAGATGTGGTACTATATGTGTCAGGAAAGAACAAAGAATGAACAGTTAATATATTTATAGAGTCCACATAAAAGCTGAAAGACTGAATAACCAACCATGACTGGTAGAGGGACAAGTCTATCTAATATCAAGCCTGTGAACATGTGACTTCATGACAGATAGTCATAAGAAGAATTCACTGGGAATCACAAAGCCCTGGTATTGCAAGAACACCTAGTCAACTCTATTCAGTCTTTCTTTGGTTAGATCAGAACTCTACAGAGACACAAATAGCTAGTACAGTATAGATATACAATGCCTATGGATGGGGAACTCTTTATGGAATAACTATAAAATATTTCCCTAATAAGGAAAGAAAAAGAGTCACCCTTTACTAAATCTTCATGGTAGAATGAAATGAGCTGCAATTTCTCATGTTTGGTTCATCCTCTTAAAGATAACTGTTGGCTCCCAATGCTCGAAACTGGATTGTAACAGAATAAGGCTTTGAATCTTGAATAACTATGTAGTAGTAAAGCAAATATCAATATCTGAGCAATATTCTATGCTGATGATAATGTCCTTTCCACCTCTAACCTTGAGGTAACTTCTTTAAAATAACACAATTTTCTGAAGTTTCTTGGAATATGTTCATTATGGTTATATAAATGTAAAAATATGTATATGTATATGGTTTATATAAATGTAAAAATAGCGTTAGAAATTTTGACTATGTTTTATGACAAAGGGAATGAGTTTTTTATGTGTTTTGTTTGTTTGTTTGTTTGTTTGTTTTATTTTAACAATAAATCTTAACTTCCTGACCTAGTCAATATTTTTCATTTCACAACAAACCTCTTAGAGAATTTTATGCATGCAAAGTCAATAGGATGCACTCTATGCTCATATTCTTCCCATGTGAAAAACAATGATATTTTCATATTCTCAACAGAAATATTGATTTTGCACTACTAGTATTTTACAGCTTAGTCTGAAAAACAAAAGTATGGTGACTTTCTCCCTATCCTATTATCTGTCAACCTTATATGTGTGTTTGGATTATATGAAGGAAGGCTTACATTAACCTAATATTGTCTGGTACAAGTTAGAGTAATAGTTTTGAGCAGAGATTATGAATTTTATGCAGTAAAAGTCTTTATTACTATTACCAAGATGCCACTGTTATTAAAATCATTCTTTTTGTTTTTTTATCTTTTCCTTATCTGTCTAAGGACTCTTTCTCTATATTGCTGTTCTTTCTTTATTGAAAAATATTCTCACTCTAAGTTATGAAATATTTCTCTGAAGCTAAAAATCAGTGACTTTTTTTTAAAATGTAATCCTCAGTAAGGCATTTCACAGACCACCCTATTGCTTTTGATTTCCCATTGGAGAATTTAGTCAAATCCTGACTTACTTGAAGAAGAACAACTGACAGTCTGTGGTAGAAGGAAAACAAGAACTTTGCTTGCAGAGCCAGGACTCAGCTTATGCTTGAGGATGTGCACACTCTGCTTGACTATCACAATATCATATTAATGCAGCAGTTATATATATATAATTTTAACCTTGGAGGTTGACACCAGTCCTAGTCAGAATGTGTTTCCGTAGATGACTTGGGCAGTCTGTGTCAGAGGATCAGGATATAACATAAATTTTAATTGTTCCTTAGACTATGACACATACCTTCCCACATACCTTTTGTGAGCCTATATTGGTTGTATGGGTTCACTATTTACCATAGAACCCATAAAAGAGATGCATTACTATTAATTCCAGAAATGGATTCTTGTTTAAGAAAATGATAATTTTTTTGTTAAATTCCTTTGTTTTCAGTACTTTATGGGTCAGTGGTATTTGACTAAGCTCTGTCTCAAGGCACAAATGAGAGGACTATAGATGTAGATTGAGTTAGGTATTTAAGTGAAATAAAATGACTTTAGTAGCAATAATTTATTTTTAGATCAGGATTATCTTACAATAATTATGAGATTGAGCTAGAAAGCAAACAGAAATAAGTAAATCGACATATGGAAGGTATTTAAACAAAGACAGCTATTTATTTATTTATTTATTTATCAGATTACTTGGATAATCACAGGTATGTAACTCACCGAGATCATCAGCTCCAAAGACATGGAAGTGTACTGTTTAGGTTTTTACCCTCACCCTCAACTGTGTGTGAGTGTGTGTGTGTGTGTGTGTGTGTGTGTGTGTGTGTGTGTGTTTAGGCTGAAAGGCTAAAGTTGACATTGGATGTCATCTTCAGTTGTTCTCCCTATCTGACTCAGGATCATTCATTGTCCCTGGCTGGCTAATCCCAGGGATCCTCTTTTTCCCTATACTCATAGCTTTGGGATTACCAGTGTTTGCAACTCTGATAGGCTCTTTCCTGAGTGATAGGGATTAAGCACTTTAGCAATGAATGCTCAATCTACAGATTCTGCAACTTCGATGATAGTATCTACTCAGGAGAACTAACCAAATATCTCTGCTATGATACTCATTAAGACAAAACCATGGAGATATCCTTCAAACTCCTGTTGCTTAATGGAAGACAATGACAAAGTAAGACTGTGCAGGGGAATTTAACAAGGCAGGGAAGTATACTGGTAAGTGATCTTAGCCCCAGCTCCCAAGGTTTTTATGTCTGTGCTGTATCCCTTCACCTCTGCTTTTAGAGAGATTCTGTGCCCATTCTCATTTTCTCACCACATCCTCTTTCATAATTCCCAGTGATCAAATACCACTAGCTTTTCTTGGATCCTATCCTTATGTCAACTTTCCTAATTTCAAAACATTTTCACAGTACAATATGGTTTCCCAGTTTGTAGCCTTAAATTCTTTTCCTGTGTGGGTATTATAGAAATACACATATGCTGTAATTTTATGTAAAAGCGGCACATGATGAAGGAGTAATTGCTGTGTAGATTTATAGAGAAATTTAAAATACATCATTTGAATGCATAAAATTTTAAATGTTTACATATAATTATTATGCAAAGTCTGAAAATTTGCTTAGTCAATTTTTTTCAATAAATGGTTTAGAAGATTTGGTTTATTCCCTCAGAGATGTGCACCCTGCTAAATATTAAGCCTAGAGAATTTTTTCATTTTAGCATTTTTCTGTATTAAAATTATTGTGAATGTTTAGAAATAAACAAGGATATAAAGCATACTGAGTTCAGTTTCAACACTGAAAAAAATAAAAGGTCCCATTGTCTGAGAGACTTAGAGAAATAATTTTGCACAATTTTCACTTTCTGTTGTTAAAATAGTCAATGTATTTAAGTAATAATTATAATAAGAAATAATTCTGTCTTTGCATTGTTTTGTGACACTTGATTAAGAGTATTTTTCTGTGTTACTCTATAAAAATTGTAACTCTTCAGCTTTCATATTCCATTAATGCTGATGCTATCAGGATAGTGAACTGTTTACATTGTTCACCATTCAGACCTTTATTTAAAATATGACAATCATAAGACGACAGTTGTCAGAATATAGTCCAGTAATGACCCATGTTGAACAATTCATTGGGCAACTGAGAGAAAGATTATAAGAGAAAAGGCAGAAGAGCTTTTATCCCAGGTCCAGTTTGTTCCCTTACTTGCTCGTAGACACAATTTCTTGCTTCTTGTTTTAAATATTTACATTCAATTTAAAAGACATGCTTATTCTTGTTAAATGTCAGATCACAGCTATAGAACCCAGTCTGGTGAGTGTACTTTGAATCTGGATATGATCTTTTGCCTTGCATACTTGCTTTCCCAGATATAATCTATGGTACAAGTATAGTACAAGTACAATCTATAGTACAAGTATAAGAACAATTGTGTTTCAATTGCTCTGTCCTGTGAACATTCTGGGAAAGGGATGCTGTGCTAATATATAGGATGTGTTTACTGATCTTGATTTATGTTTTTCTGATCATAAATTTTTGAATTCAAATAATTTCCCTTGGATCATTGTTTTCTTTGTTCCATTTGTACATAAAAGTTTACTGATACAAAAAAAAACTATCTAGAGCATTAGATTGTAGTCCACCCATTCTTTCAGACCCTAAGCTCCTACTCCAGTGGACAAGATCTATATAGGTAGGCTGAAAAGTTGACAGACAGTATTTACTTTCTTTGAAAAGTGTTTTTTTTTTCTTACATAATATATCTTGATTACAATTTCCCCTCCCGCTATTCCTCCTAGTTCCTTTCTACCTCTTAGGTTTCTAACCTGAGACAAATGGCTGAGGTGTCTCTTTAACCTATCAAAGAGGACTGCTGGCCACTGGGTTCCTCCAGTATTGATCAATTCCTAACCTTCTCCATCCCAGAGCCTGGGCTGATCTTCCCCCAGATGCCTTTCTACATGTAAATCACAATTTGGTTACTTGTCCTTTTTGTACTTTTGGGCCTTCTTACTGATGTACCTTTTTTCCTGCTGTCTTCCCCTCATCTCCTCCCCTCAAAGCTTAGGTCATGGTCTTATCTGCTGTGCAGCCTCCCAGTTGTCCCTGATTCTGTTTTTGCTCTCCCATATAATAAATTATCTTCTTCAACATACCTAGGAGCAGCCATATTTCTTTCCCTTTTTCTTTCCCATTTTTTTTTTGTTCACCATCTGAATCTATCTTCTTTCTGTCTCTCTTTAGAAAACAAATAGGCTTCTAAGGGATAATAGTAAAATAATAAAAACAGGAAAATAGAAAAATATAATTAAAGACTCATGTATTTGCTTAATCAGAAATCCCATGAAAACAATAAACTAAAGATATAATATTCAGGCAGAGGACCTGGGGTAGACCTGTGTAGGCCATGTGCATGTTGCCTGTTTCAGTAAGTTCATATGAGGTTTAATAATGTTGATTCAGAGGGTCTTGTTTCTTGGTGTCCTTCCTCCTTTCTGGATCTTGCACTCTTTCTGCCTTCTCTTATACAGAATTTTCTGAGCCTTAAGGGTTGCAATTTGATAAAGACATCCCACTTAAAGCTGAGTGTTTGAAGGTCTCTCACTCTCTGCATACTGTCTGGCTGTATTTGCTCTCGTCTACTGCAGGAGGAAGGTTCTCTGAAAATGGCTGAGCAAGGCACTAATCTCCTTTCTGGGACAAAGTGGCCTTCAGATTCCTAGGAAATGCTTGCTAGGATTAAGGTCTGAGACAAAGCAATGTATTGGTTGAGAGAGGTTAGGAATAAATCTTCATGGTAGCTTAACAGATAGCCTTTGATAAATATTTTCTTTTGGTGCAGTGAGGTATTAGAAAATAGTATAAAAAGAAATATAGACAACTCCTTTTCTTCTGAATTTCTGTATTGTGAGAATGAAGAATGATGTAACACCAAATGTGAGCACAAGATGTGTTTAGTTTCTATACTCAGAAATGTTACTATAATAATGTCTTATGTTTATTAATAGCATGCCAGCTGTGCTGAAAACAGAGAGGTAGAGGTAGCAAGCAGTTCATAAGCTTGCTTTTGTCAGGATGTATATTTTAAATGTGTCTGCTGTTTTAGCACTAGGAAATCAAAGTTCAACCAGCTTGTTTTAATTCTATGGAATGGAAGTCTGAATATATGTAAACCAGAGAATAAATTAAATGGCCATAGAAAGTGATATTCTGGGCATTAACTAATAGAAATATGATAGGAACATTATAAACAATATATACAGATCCAATATTCAGAAAAGAATTCTAAAGGAATTGTGAATGAAAGGGGAGAATAGGTGACAATGTAGACTTTTAGAGCCATTCAGCTGAAAATGAAGTTTTGTTTATGTATAAGACACATTACTATGGAATTTTATTCTCACCAACATTAACCATTTTTCTCTCTAGCCTTCACAATCCCTATGTTTCTAGCCTACTTTTCATAGACATGTAAGAGCACTCCACATGGTGTGGATTTATGTTCCAATAGATTACAGTAGATGATACATCTTGGGGAGAGGAAACAATGAACCTCTACAGACTTGTACTCTATTGCCAATCCCTTACATATACCTTGGTTTACAAAGATATGTTCATAAGATAATATTTTGTTTTGTTTAATGAAAGGAGGATATTTAAGACAATAAATAGAAGTAGGAAGCTTGGACATGAAGACACTATGACACGGTAAGAATGAAGATAAACTAATAGTGAGAGACTTTCTGTGTATTGACATTTAAGTAAGTTGGATACCATTTTAATAGAGGAACAAAATAGAAATCATCAGCATTTAGGGAACACAGAGACATTCATTGACAAGTTAGTGTATTTTAGTAACAGTTACTTCAGCTAAAATTGTTGGGTCCAGGGATAAGAGGTTCAGTTTGTAAACGAGCAAATGAACAAACAAGCATACTAACAAATAAACAAACATAAATCCCCTGTCTGTAAGCCTGCTATCTATTGTACAATCCCAGAAATCCTTTCTGTGGAAGGAGAAAATTGTCTCCCACACATTGTCTTCTGAATTTCACACATGTTGTATTGCACATAGATACTATCTACTTACCTAACTAACTGACTAACTGACAAAATTAATGCATATTCTGAAAATGATGACACACACTTAAATTATAATACTAAAATGTTTAAGTCTAGCTTATATTACATTATTTGAGGCTGACATGGGCTATATACCACCTCAATGAGAAATAACAAAAAGAGTAAGAAAAATAAAAGACAAAGGAAAGAAAACAGATTAAAAATCAGAAGAGAACTGATTCATAGTAACACTTTAGCACTTAAGTATATTTATTCAATTAAATTTTTCTTCACTTAATTTTATAGCAAAGGTACTTTAATAACAGTCATTGATATTATCTATTCTTAATCATTGTTTAAATTAAGATGATTTTTATATAACTCTGTTAAACCAACTCTTACAATGGAGCAATGCTCATTTAATCTCATGGAGATGGAAGCAGCAATGATAGGGCTGACACTGGTCTGTACCTGGCCCTCTTCATATGTATTATAGTTTTCAACTTAGTATGTTTACAGAAGTCTTGATTGTGTGAATGATTGGGTCACTGATTCATATAATTTTCTATGAAAGTCTCTTATTTTTCTGTTGCTATCTTGCCCAACTTTAATATATTGTATTTGTATTTTATTGCTGAGTTCTGCATGACCATGCAAGGGACAGAGTGACATGGTTCCCAAGCCTGGAACACAGCCAACAGATGGTTGCTATGGACATAAGGCTTGTTTCTATAATAATGTACATATTTTCAGGTTCCTTCTTCAAGGAATGTCATCTCCATAGGTTTCCTTGTCTTCCTTGATCATCAGCTGATAACTATCCATGAGGACTGTAGAACCAGGAGTTCAGAAGCCCTATGGTCATACCAGGATAGGTTGGCTGTATGCAGACCAACTTTATTTAGAGTGATCCAAGGCTTATAACAATTTTAAGAGCTGGGAGTACGGACATCAAGGATGGGCATAGGTCATTGGCTGGAGTTTAGGGTACCTGAAATGCCTCATTAGCTTTGGGAAGGCTTTCAGAAATTTCAGTTCCTGGCTGGGCAGGTTTTGTCAGGAGAAAGGAAATTGATCCTATAAACTAGTTGAGACTATGTGACGTTCCTCTAGTAGAGTGTGGAGAATTAGAATACCCCAGAGAAGGTTAGAGAAGGAGAAACACTGTTAACTAAGGGAGCCTTGCATTATGTGGCAAGCCTCAGAAGGCTATCTGTTCAATTACCAGAGTTTTCCCACACTCTCTGTCAAGGTTAATGCCTCCTCGGTAATCAGAGACAGCACCAATCTGGAAGGCAAGGGTGTAGTCAATATCTCAGCAAAATGATAAATGGCAAGACCTTCAGGATAGCCCCTAAGGCTAGAACACTGCAAACATGAGTTCAAGAATACATAATTTCTCAACTATGTAAAATATAAGGATGAAATATGAATTGTATGAAGGGCTTTGTGGACCTAAAAGAATAGAGGCAGCTACATTATGAGTCAGCATGTCAGAAAGATACAAAGGCAGGAAGTTTTCTGAATTCAAGGTCAGCCTCATACAGGTCAAATTTAGGTCCAGACATGGTTGGAATGTTAATCTTAGGACAGAATCCAATCTATGTTTATTTTTTGTGCTTACAAAGGCAGGCAAATTTCTGAATTCATTTGCATGTTAAAAATGTGCTTGTGGTCATTTTCAATAAATAAAGGGTGAGGGTCATGTAATGATCATTAAAGGTGAACCTGGAGTAAATGACTGAATTGGTGTAAATAAAAAAAACCTGGGCTTGATCTGTCAGAGCTGAATTATCCAGAGAGAAAGCTATCTTACGCAGAAAATACACCATCAGTTTATTCTTCATGGTTTAACTTTGAATTATTTTTTTTCTCCACTCTCAAAACACCCCTTTTCTCAGAAACCCCTCCCCAAGCAGAAGCTGGTCCATGGCATCCTATTATATTTTATTGTTATTTTTTGAAGCCTTTTCTAATGAGAGAGAGAAAGGGCTTAGTAGATCCAGATGGAAGGGATGGCAGAGAAGTACTGGGAGGATAGAGGGAGAGAAAACTGCACTCAAATTATATTGTATGTGCAAAGAATCTATCTTTAATTAAAGAGGAAAATAAACTCAATTTTAGTTAAAAAGATGAGTAGAAAGAACATGTGTAGATATCAATGTTGATTTCAGCAGTATTTACAAAGTGTAGCTTAAATAACTTCCTATGTAACCTGCAATACAGAACTGGGTAAAAAATACGGTATGAATAACAAATACATTTTTTAACCATAAAGAAAAGATGGATGTAGCTGGAAATAATCATGTTAAGTGTTAAGTGAAGTAACCCAGTCTCAGAAGGAAAAATATTGTTTTGTTTTATTGTTTATTTTTGTTTTTCTCATTTCTGGTCCCTTAATTTTCCACAGATACATGAAATAACATATATATATACACACATATATATATATACATATATACATATATATACATATATGTATATATACATATATACATATATGTATGTATATATATATATATATACAATAACAAAAGAAGAATCAATGCAGTCTTGTGGAACAATGAGGCCTAATTACAGGGAAGAGAGAAGAAAGACAGAACTTAGGTAAAACGGTACCTAATATACAATATATTCTTGTATGAGAATATCCTAAACAAAAAGTGGTACAATATATAATATTTCCTGACTCAATGTAAAGTGAATGGGCAAATGTACCAAATCTCTATATTATCAAATATTTATCCCATTAATTTTCGTAAGTATTCCTGAGAAAACTAGAAGATAAAGTTGTAAACAGACTCTGAGATTGTTTATGTCATTATTAGAATAACAAACAACTAAACAATATATTAAATGTTCACTAATAAGGAATTTGATGAACAAATTAGATATTCACATCAATGACAATGAAAACCTCTACACATACTAGTACCAAAGCATATGTCTAATACATTGTCACATTAACTGGTTGAAAACATATTGCTTAAAAGTTACTTATTTTATAGAAATAACTATTAAAATAGTAAACCAAGGGAATAATAAAAATAGTATTAAGAAATCATTTTTTGTTCGTGAATCAAAGTTATAGGCTCCCTCTTTGTGTGTTCCCCTTTTCTTTCAGTCATAATCTTTTAGCTGTTATGAATGATATTCAGTGTTGTAATCTTTTAAACATTTATTTTAATTTTGATTATGTATAAGTGCACATCTCTATGTGTCAGTATGTGCACATGAGTGGGGGTTTAGAAGGAAACCAGAAGAATGTATGAGATCTAAAGTTGGAGCTACAGGCAGAATGAAACTTTGGACCATTTCTCCAATCCTGAGTGTTGAGATTTTTTGACCTGAAAAATCATATACAAAACCTGATCATTTTAGATGTCTAAGAAAAGCTCCTTTTGGATCAAGTACTAATTTAAAAACAAATTGTTATATCTCCTTGTATATCACCGGTTTGTGAAGCCAGGAGAAATACCAATTTCTGAGTTGTTTAATCTTGACTGTAAAGTCACACAAACTTAAAGTTTTATGTATTGTTGAGAATAGGGAGGTATTTAATAGCATGTTTCTGCCCTTCAAATGATTAATGAGAAACCAGTTAGCAACTGAAAGATGAAAACAGTCTGGGACTCACAAATCAGCTCACAGGAACCCAGAATCTGTTGGCATACACTTGCTGCTTTTATCCATTATCAGCTCAATGCACTCTCAAGCCAATTTCATGGAGATAAAAGGCTGAATATCTTATTACCAGCTCCCTTGAGCCTTGTGGCCAAATCTTTTTGTGATTTGAGCTTAATTACCTTGAAAGAGGTGCATCAGTTTTATGTGGTTTCAAATAAAAAGAAGATTTTGGTAGCCCCTTGTGTGAAACTGTTCTATAGATTGAATTCTAAACAATTGTCACTGCTCCAGCTTTTATAAGAGAAAAATGGTTCATTTCTTTAAGTAACACAGGACTAAGTAAAATGGTCTTTCTGGAAACTTAATTAATTTCAGGTATTTTAAAAGTAAAAATAATTAAGGCTATTATTCATGAAATAACAGAGAATACCTACCAAGACATGCCACTCTTAAAGTACTTAAATTTTCTCTTATGGAAAAAATAAATCTTTCTTTTTCATATTAACTTTCAAGATTTTAACTATTGATCTGAATTCATTTAACATTTAAAACTTCAGAGCATTGTATTTCAAGGCAATAGTTGACCATGAGGCTTAAATATTTTCGGGATCTTAGGACCTCATTGATTTTATAATCACTGGTTCGGACACTTCATCAGATTCAAGAAGCAAAAAAATATGTGGTATTCTCTCTGAGTTAATGTGCAATGATAGGAATGCTGCTCATAGGAGCCAAGACTAGATTACTGCTTCCTTAATGACTCCTTGTTCTTCATAAAAGACATTTGCACTTTCTGCCTATTCGTAGAAGTTTCAAATAACCATCTTGATTGTTATGTTTATATGATGACTGTAAGCTATTTAGCAGTTTAATTTTCTTAAAAATTTTAGAGAAATTTTATAAACAGATTTGCCAATTTAGAATTCAAGTCAGAGAAACAGCTAGTATTACTTTCCAAAGAAGGTGTCGGTTGGCTTCCAGTATGTCTAAAGCAGATCACCCACATTTACAACTGAGTCCTGAACTAGGCTTACAACATAAAGTGAAAGTGAAATCCATTTCATAACAACTCTACAGTTAAAGAATTTTAGAAAATAAAGTGACTAATAGGATTTTTTCTTCATCCCAGTAGTTTGCCAATAATGCTGGAGTGCCAAGATAAGATTTTGTTAAGAACCAACTGGTGGAGATTTTAATCTTAACTGAAGTCTTAGATCTGATTTGATCCTGTGTAATCACTGTGTATTTTCTTGAGCTGATTTGACATGTAGGCAGTGGTAGCATTGGTCTTCAGACTCAGCATAGCCAGCAAGATCTCCCAGTTCCAGACCAACCTAGTCTATACAGGGGATTCCGGGACAGCAAGGGATACATTCAGAAAACCTGCCTCAAAGAAAAAGAAAATATAACCAAACAAACAAAACAAACAAAAAAAATCATTAAAATTGCTGGAAAACTATTGGTTACTTAGGTTCAGTAATTTTTAGATAACTTAAATATCCTACAGAACTACTTGACTATGGGATCTCAGTACATAATGCAACACTTTATCACTTTGGTATTGTAAGCAACAATGTAAATTGTTGATGTAAATAACAATGTTGTTATTAAAGATAAGCATATCTAACAGTTTCCTCATTACTTAAAAAGAAGGATGCTAATTTTGATTACAAAAGCTTTTCCTTTACATAGTATGATACCAGTTGCTTATTGATAAATGATTAATGACTATGTAGCATTTAAATATATATATTTGATAAGAAGCTACATAAATATATTCTCAAAACCCCCAGTGATTTTTTTTTTGCTGCTTTTATATTCATTAAAATAGCATGGAAGAAATCATCAGTCTGTCTTTTGGAATCAAATTGAAAGTAATGTCAGGTTGTGAGAAAGAGTGGGTATTCATACAATTTCTCAAAATTCCATTTTTCTTTCTTAGATGATGTAAATACTTATGTACTCAACCCAGAAAGCACTGACTGGAAAATGAAAAGAAAGAAAGAAATAGTCCCACCCCTTTCTAACCTTGATGAACCAGTGAGTAGATTGGAGTTGTATGTAGAAGCAAGAAGGACTCAAAAGCACTTAGATCACAAAAGAGCTCCATCAGTATGGGTTTTGTAGAAACATGACAAAAAGTAACTTGTGGAAGAAAAGATTTGTTTTACACACACTTCTCTGTAAAAATTCATTATCAAAATCAGTGAGGGTAGGAATTCAAGTACGGTAGGAATTCAAGTAGGGCAGGAAGGAATCTTGAGAATGTTGTTTACTGGCTTGTTTCTCAATACCTGTCTTAGCCTACTTTCTTATAGAATCCAGGGCCACTCATTGAGGGATGGCACCATGCAAAATGATGTAGATCCTTCCAAATCAATCACTAATTAAGAAAATGCCCTACAGACTTGCCTATACCAGGATGTTATGGAGATATTTTCCCAATTGAGGCTCCATTCTCTGTTGACTCTAGCTTAGGTCAAGTTGATATGACACTAACCAATAACCATGGATATTTGTTTTTTTTTTTTTTTCACTAGAATTCTGGGCCCAACTCAAAGGCAATTCCACTGAAGAGAGTCTCCACTCCACAGCAATATTTTTTTGCTTTTATTACCATAGGAAAGGGCTTTATAAACTACGTAAATTTTTGAGCTTCCCAGGGCTGTTTTAGTCTATTTCATTAACTTCCTCAGTCTTAGATATGTTCTTTCTCCTTCCACAAAGATTGCTTCTTTCCTTTTTTTCATTTTCATTAGTTAATTTCTTTATTCACTTCATATCCCAATCACAGACTCCAACCCTCACACATAGTACCTCCTCCAATCCCACTTTCCCTTCCCCTCTAAGAATGAAGAGTCCCTTTTCCCAAGTACTAACCAATCCTGGCATATCACTTCTCTGTAGGACTAGGCACATCCTCTCTGAGGCCAAACAAGACATCCTAGTTATGGCAACAGGATCAATAGGCAGGCAACAATGTCAGAAACAACTACTGCTCCACTTGTTGTGGGACCACCATGAATACCAAGCTGCAGTTCAGCTATATATATGAAAGGAGGTCTAGGTCCAGCCCCATGTATGCTCTTTGGTTGATGGTTAAGTCTCTGGGAGCCATTAAGGGTCTAGGTTAGTCAACTATTAATCTCTTTCTGGAGTTCTTTCCTTTCTGATCTCTCAGTACTTCCTCTATCTCTTCCACAGCATACCCCAAGCTCCATCTTATGTTGAGCTCTGGGTTTTTGCATTGGTTTCAGTCAGCTACTGAATGGGGCCTATCTCTTGTCTGCATCATAACAAAGTACCATTCATAGTGTCAGGGATTGGTTCTTGCCCATGGGATGAGTCTCAAGTTGATCTAGTCATTGCTTGTCCATTCCTTTACTCTGTGCTCCATCTTCATCCCTGCACTTCTTGTAGGCAAGACACATTTTGGCTTGAAGGTTTTGTGGGTTGGTGTTCTTATTCCTCCACTGGGAGTCCTGCTTGGCTATACGAAGTGGTCATGTCAAGCTTCATATCCTCTAATGCTAGAAGCCTCAGCTACAGTCATCCCCAAAGACTCCCTGGAGCCTTCCTGATCCCAGCTCTCTAATTTTGGATATTAGCCCTCTGCCAGATGTAATCTTTCCCCATTCTGTAGGCTACCATTTTGTCTTATTGATGATATCCCTTGCCTTTTAGGAGCTTTTCAGTTTCATAAGGTCCCATGTATTAATTGGTGACCTTAGAGCCTGAGTTAAGGATATTCTGTTCAGGAAGTTGTATCCTGTACCCATGCACTCAAGGCTATTCCCCTTTCTCTTTTATTAGATTTAGTATACCCAGTTTTGTGTTGAAGTCTTTGATCCACTTGGACTTGAATTTTGAACAAGGTGATAAGTACAGATTGATTTGCCTTCTTCTACAAGTAGATATCTAGTTAGACCAGCATCATTTGTTCAAAATGCTTTTTTTTATTTTCCATTGTATGGTTTTTGCCTTCTTTGTCAAAAAAAAGAGTAAAACCAACCAAACAAAACAAAACAACAACAACAACAAAAACAAAAACACATATCCTTAAGTGTGTAAGTTTATTTTTGGGAATTCAATTCACCACAGTTGATCAACCTGCCTGTTCCTATATCAATACCATTACTATGGCTCTGGAGTAGTTTGAAATCAAGGTTAATAATACCTTCAGAATTTCTTTTATCATACAGGATTGTTTTAACTATCTTGAGGATTTTGGTTTTCCCTCACAAAGTTGACAATAGTTATTTTAAGGTCTGTAAAGAAGTGTTTTAAGATTTTCATTGGAATTCCATTTAATCTGTAGATTGAATGTAGTCTGGTAAGACTGTCATTTTTAGTAGGTTAATCCTACTGATTCATGAGATCTTTCCATCTTCTGAAACCTTCATGAATTTCTTTCCTCAGAGATTGGAGATATTGTCATACAGGTCTTTAAATTGCTTGGTTAGAGTAAAAAATAAGATATTTTATATATTTATTTATAGCTATTATGAAGTGTGCTGTTTCTCTGCTTGTTAGAAGCAATCTAGGAAAGGCTATGGCAAACAAGTGAGTTTTCTGGAGATAGCCTACCATTTTGCATGGCTGAGATGGGCATGCTCTGAGAATTCAGTGTCCTTAGAAACCTCATCCCAGGGTTGCTGCTTGCTAATATTATGTCTTTCCTGTTGTCATTACATAGCTTAATGATTCCTGGACATTAGCCTACCCTATTGGGAAGATTTCCTATAGAGTCAATATGAAGATGTACTTTCATATAAAAATGGTGCGTTGATGAATGGATGATTTTATAAGTCCTGATAATAATTTTATAGCATTCCCAAATTGATACAAGAAATCTCAAGAACTCTAGAGAATAAAAGCTGCAAAGAATGTTCTGTATACTTGCATGTGTCATGGGCTAATTGCACTAGGAAAAGAAAGCAGGCTTCGAACAATTTTTAAAAATTATTTTATTTATTTACATTTCAGCTGTTGCTCCTTCATCCAGTCCCTGACACAGTTCCTCATTCCTCACTTCCTCCCTCTTGTCTCCTAGAGGGTTTTTCCTACCATAAGGCCTCCCGCTTCCCTGGGGCCTCAGGTCTTTCTAGACTTCAGCTTACATTTTCCCACTGAGGCCAGACCAGTCAGTCTGGCTCTATATGTGCCAGGGGCCTCTGACTAGGCCCTGTATGCTACCTGATTGGTGGCTCATTCCCTGGGAGCTCCTTGGGGTCTGTGTTAGTTGAGACTGCATGTCTTCTTATGGGGTTGTACTCTTCTTCAGCTTCTGTAATCCTTCCCCTGATTCAACCTTAGGGGTACCCAACTTCAGTCCAATGGTTGTGTATAAGTATTTGCCAATGTCTAAGTCAGCTGGTGGCAGATTCTTTCAGAGGACAGCCATACTAGGGTCTTGTCTTCAGTCTTTTCCCCATTTTTGACCCTACAGTTCTTTTAAACAGGACTAGTTCTGGGTCAGAAATTTCGACTGTAGGTAAGTAACCCCATCCCTCCACATGATACCCTGTCTATCTACTTGATGTAGATTCTTCAAGTTTCATCTCCCCATTATTGGTCATTTTGGCTAAGGTCACCCTCATTGAGTCCTGAGACTCTCTCACTTTCCAGGTTTCTGGTATTTTCTAGAGGATCCTCCATCTCCTAAGCCCTGAGGCTACATTCTTCTGCTCCTCTGGGCTTCTGACATGTCCCCCACCACATAAGTGATCCTGTTGCCCTTTTCTCCTCATCTTCGTGTATCCTACCAAGGTCTTTCCCTCCCTCTTACTCCAGCTATTATTTTGTTCCCCATTCTTAGTGGGATAATAGCATCCTCTGTTAGGTTTTTCTGCTTGCTATACTTCTTACAGTCTGTTGGTTATATCTTAGGTATTCTATACTTTTTGGTTATCAATGAGTACATACCATGCATGCCATTTTGGATCTGGGTTACCTCACACAGGATGTTATTTTTTAGTTTCATCCATTTCCCTGCAAAATTCGTGATGCCCTTGTTTAATGTACCTTGAGTGAACATACCACATTTTCTGTATCATTCTTCCCTTGAGGGACATCTGGGTTGTTTACAACTTCTGGCTATTAAAAATAAGGCTTCTATGAACATAGTGGAGCACTTGTCCTTGTGATATGGTGGGGCATCTTTTGTGTAAACTTATATCTTAGTATGGTTTTACTGCTGTGAAAAGGCAACATGACCGAGACAACTCATAAGGACAATATTTAATTGAGGCTGACTTACAGGTTCAGAGGTTCAGTCCATAATCATCAAGGCAGGAGCATCTAGGCAGGCACAGTGCAGACAGAGCTAAGAGTTCTACATCTTCATATGAAGGCTGCTAACAGAATACTGACTTCCAGGCAGCAATAAGGCCATACCTCCAAATAGTGCCACTCCCTGGGCCCAGCACATTCAAACCATGACAAAGTGGTATACCCAGGTCTTCAGATAGAACTATTTCTGATTTTCTGAGGAAACACCAGATCAATTTTCAGAGTGATTGTACCAGCTTGCAATTCCATCAGCAAATTAAGAAATATTCCTCTTTCTCCACATCCTTACCAGTATGAGCTGTCACTTGAGATTTTGATTTTGGCCATTCTGATAAATGTAAGGTTGAATCTCAGCATTATTTTGACTTGCATTTCCCTCATGACTAAGAACTTTGAAGATTTCATTAAGGGCTTCTCATCCATTCAAGATTCTTCTGTTGTGAATTTTCTGTTTATCTCACTACTCCATTTTTAATTGGGTTATTTAGTTTTGGGAGGTTAACTTCTAGCATTCTTTATATGTTTTCGATATTATTCTTTTATCAGATGTAGGGTCACTGACAATTTTTCTTTCAATCTGTAGGTTGCCAGTTTGTCCTATTGATGGTGTCTTTGGCCTTACAGAAGCTTTTCAGTTTCATGATGTACCTTTTACCAATTGTTGATCTTACAGCCTGAGCCATAGGTGTTCTGCTCAGAAAATTTAACCCTTGTGCTGATGAGTTCCAGACTCTTTCCCATTTTCTCTTCTATTAGATTCAGTGTATCTGGTTTTAGGTTGAGTTCCTTGATTCACTTTGCTTAAGGTGATAAACATAAATCAATTTTCATTTGTCTACCTACAGATAGCCAGTTAGATAAGCACATTAATAAGGAATCCCTGTAATACAGGTGATGTTAAATTGCTGCTAAAATGTCTCAAATGTCAGCTTTCTGTTGTTGTTGTTGTTGTTATTGAAGTACAAACTTACTCTGTGGTGATCTGATAGACTGCATGTAATTATTTAAATCTTATTGTATCTGTTGAGTTTTGTTTTTATTCAATTACATGGTCAATTTTGAAGAAGGTTCTATGAGGTGCTGAGAAAAAGGTATATTGTCTTCTCTTAGGGTGAAATTTTCTGTTGATATCTGTTAAATTCCTTTGGTTCAGAATTTCTGTTAGTTTTACTGTGTCTCTCTTTAGTTTCTGTTTCAATGACCTCTCCATTACTGAGAATGGGGTGTTGAAGTCTCCGACTATTAATGGGTGTGTTTTAAAGTGTGTTTTTAGCTTTACTAAAATTTCTTTTATGAATGCGGATGTCTTTGCATTTGGAGCATAGATGTTCAGAACTGAGGCTTTCTCCTGGTAAATTTTTCCTTTAATGAATATGGAGTATCCTTCTCCATCAACCTTTGGTTGAAAGTCTATTTTATTGGATATTAGAATAGCAACTATAGGTTGTATCTTGGGACCGATTGCTTGGAAAACTTTTCTCCAGCCCTTTATTCTGGGGCAGTGTCTGTCACTGAAGTATATTTATTTTTTAATGTATTTTTATTGGATATTTTACTTATATTTCAGATGTTATCCCCTTTCTCCCATTCCACCCACCCACCCAGGAACCTGCTATCTCATCTCCCCTCCTCCTGCTTCTATAAGGGTATGTACACACACATTCCCCACTCCCACCTACCTCCCTTCAAATTCCTCCACACTGGGGCATCAAGCCTTCACTGGACCAAGGATGTCCTCTCCCACTTATGCCGAACAAGATCATCCTCCCCTACATATACAGGTGGAGCCATGGGTCCCCTATGTGCCCCCAGGCTGGTGGTTTAGACCCTGGGAGCTCTGGTTGGTTAGTATTTTTACTCTCTCCATGGGGCTGCAATCCCCTTCAGCTCCTTCAGTCTCTCTAACTCCTCCATTGGGAACCCCATGATCAGATCAATGGTGAGCTATGAACATCTGCTTCTGTATATGCCAGGGTCTGGCAGATCTCTAAGGAGACAGCTAGATCAGGCTCCTGTCAGTATGCACTTCCTGGTATCCGTATGAGCATCTACCTTTGGTGACTGCACATGGGATGAATACCCAGGTGGATCAGACTCCAGACGACCCCTCCTTCAGTTTCTGTCCTACACTTTGACTCCATATTTGCTCCCATAAGTATTTTGTTACTCCTTCTGAGAAAGGCCTAATAACCCACAATTTGGTCCTCCTTCTTCATGAGCTTCATGTGGTCGGTGAGTTGTTTCTTGGGTATTGTGAATATTTTGGCTAATATCCAATTATCAGTGAGTGCATACCATGTGTGTTCTTTTGTGATTGGCTTACCTCACTCAGGATGGTATTTTCTATCTTTTCTAGTTCCATCCATTTGCCTAAGAATTTCACAAATTCATTGTTTTAATAGTTGAGTAGTACTCCATTGTGCAAATGTACCACATTTTCTGTATCCATTCCTCTGTTGAAGGATATCTGAGTTTTTTCCAGCCTCTGGCTATTATAAATAAGGCTGGTATGAACGCGGTGTCAACAGGACAAAATGGCAACCAATGGATTGGGAAAATATCTTTACCAATCCTACATTTGTGGTGTATTTCTTGTATGCAGCAAAATGCTGGATCCTGTTTAGGTATCCCATCTGTTAGCATGTGTCTTTTTATTGGGAATTGATGTAGAGAGATATTAAAGACTGTTATTTTTGTTGCTCTTGGTGGTATCATGTTTATGTGAGCTTCTTCTATTGTTTTCTTTTTATGTAAGAGGTTTCATTTCTTGTGATTTTTTGGTTATAATCATTCTTTATGTGTTAGAGATTTTTTTTAGTATCTTCTGTTGGGCTGAATTAATAGAAAGATATTGTTTAAATTTGGCTTTGTCATGGGATATCTCAGTTTTCCATCTATGGTGATTGGACAATTTTTCTGGGTAGAGTAGCCATGGGAGGAATTTTATTCTCTCAGGGTCTGCATGACATCTGTCCAGGATCTTTTGCTTTTAGAATCTCTGTTCACAAGTCTGGTGTAATTCTGATAGGTCTGCCTTCGTATGTTACTTGGCATTTTCCCCTTACCTTTCTTTAGGTTAGGGAAGTTTTCTATGATTTTGTTGAAAATATTTTCTTGTCCTTTGAGCTGGGAATCTTCACACTCTTATTTTCCTATCATTCTAGTTTTGATCTTTCATTGTGTCCTGAATTTTCTGAATATTTTGGGTTAGGAACTTTTTACACTTATTTCCTTTGATGAATGTGTCAATATCTTCTATGGAATCCTCTATACCTGAGATTCTCTCTTCTATCACTTGTATTCTGTTAGCTTGCAATTGTAGCTCCTAATCTCTTTCCTAAGGTGTCCATTTCCATGGTTGTCCCATTTTTGTTTTCTTTATTATTTCTATTTCCATTTTTAGGACTTGGGCCATTTTGTTCAAATCTTTCACCTTCTTGATTGTATTTTCCTGTATTTCTTTAAGGGATTTAGTTGTTTCCTCTTTAAAGGCTTCTACCTAATTTTCTGTGTTTTCTTGTGTTTCTTTAAGAAAGTTATTTATATTCTCCTAAAGGCCTCTATCATCTTCATGAGATGGGAGTTTATTTCAGAATCTTTCTTTTCAGGCATGTTAGTATATCCATGGCTTGCTGTGTTGGGTTAACTGGATTCTGATGATACCAAATTTTATAGGGTTCTATAGCTTATGAGCTGGCGCTTACTTTTCACCATCTGGTTATCTCTGGTTTTAACTGGCCTGGGTTCCTCTGACTGGAGCTGGCTTTCTTGGAAGCAGGTAGATCCTTCTGTCCTGACATAGAGCCAGTCTCCTGGAAAGCAGTCAGTGCTATTTCTAGTTGTGTTTGTGTGTGGGGGGGTGGGCTCCTGTGTCTCTGGTTAGAGCAATCCTCCTATGTCCCTGGGTAAAGCAGACCTTCTGTGTTCCTGGCTAGGGCAAACTCTATGGAAGACAGACAAGCTCTGGGCTCCAAGGTCAGGATCTGTCCCAGTCATAGACGGATGTGCAAACTGAAAGGACTGTGCCTCTTGTTAAGTTAAACCTCTTGTGTCACTTTTTATTGGACTCCTCATGGAAGACAGGCAGGCTATTTCCCTTGTTACTGCATATCTTCTAAGAGACAAGCATGTTTATGGTATGGGAGGGTATTGGGTACCTAATGTGGCCTGGGAGAGAAGCAGAACTGAAGGAAGGTCAGAACAAATTTTAGATCAAGGAAAACATTCCTTCTAGGTTAGAAATGACACCATTATTTGTTAACTAAAGGTCATAAACTGGGAATAGATCATTTATTGTACATGCAAGGACAGAAAAATAACTAGTCTACCTGTATGAGACTTCAAAATAACTCAACACAAGGCAGAAGATTTGTCTCTTGACAAAATCATGCTAACTTATGATATAAAAATGATTGCTTTAACTTATAGTGATTTATGGAGCTAGTAACAATAATGAATGTTTAGACAGGTGCTAGTCTTACTGGAAAGATATGAAAAAAAAAACTGTTGTAATTCCTTAAGTTTTATTGATCTAAGGCATGAACTATTGCCTTAAATTTACTTTGAACTAATGGAATGCAAAAGTACTTAGAGAACAATATGATAAATTATCCCAGAAAGTATAAATACCAAGAATAACAATAAGGAGGGATTTAGGCCTTCTCTGCTTAATCCTGTGTGTGTGTCTGTGTGCCTGAATTCTCCCTCCCTCCCTCCCTCCCTCCCTCCCTCCCT
>NW_021604618.1:2677312-2721688 GCF_004785775.1 Grammomys surdaster
CTCTTTCTTTCTTTCTTTCTTTCTTTCTTTCTTTCTTTCTTTCTTTCTTTCTTTCTTTCATTTTCTTCCTTCCTCCCTCCATCCCTCACACCCTTCCTACCTCCCTCCCTCTCTCTGTCCTTCTCTCCCTTCCTCACTCACTCTCTGTCTCTCTTTCTTTCTTTCTTTCCTATTTTTCCCTCTTGTTCACAAGAACTTAAAAACCTACAAACTACTTGACTAACCAGGGACCCTTAAGCCAGAGAGAAAAGAGCCCTGGTATCTAAACCTTTTCTTATTTCCCTGCTTTTTTCAGCAGTATTTTGTTGCCAGAATCCAGTACCATTTGACCCCAGAATAGCAAGAGAAAAAGTTAAACTTCCAGAAGGCACAGAATTGCAGGAAAGTGTTAAATTATCAGAAGTCATCAGCTTCTTGCCCCTAGAACAGTAAGAGAGAGTTATGAGGCAAGATGTAATCACCCTTTAGCCTTCCTTAGAGGCTGTGTATTATATCAGTGCCTCAATGCCAGCATGGACTCCTGGCATCCAATTTATTTCTCAGCTAGTTTATTATTTGTGTAAAGGAGTACTACTGATTTTTCTCTTTAGTTAATATTAGAATATTTTAATTCAGATGTCATAGCTAAAGAATTGCAAACAATGCCATTAAAAATGCTTTTTAGGATGCCTCTAACAGTGTAGGAATTAAAATCAAAGGAAAAATGGTTAAAATTGAGTGAAAGATGTCTCAAAGGCTCAGTTTCCTTCAAGTTATCCTATTGCTTCAAGCAGGATTTGTTATAACTTATTTTACTCTATCAAATACCATTCATTGGGTGTCAGTTTAAATGAGAAAATGACACTTCAAATAAAATAAGCAAGGTCTTTTTGCCATGGCATTACTGATTCATCAGGAATATTACAAAATACTCAAGGGAGCAAATATGGAGACAAAGTATGGGACAGAAACTGAAGGAGGAGCTGTCAGGAGACTGTTCTACCTGGGTAACCATCCCATGTGCAGTCACCAAAGGTAGACACTGATGTGGATGCCAGAAAATGCATATAGTATATAAATAACATATAAAGTCATGGATAATTCTTAAATTCTGGTACATGATCCATGCTGCTGTTGCCTGTTTTAAGCAGGGAAGTTTCTTTTTCAGTGGTATCAGTGACAGTAGACTAATAATTGAAAGTGAGAGACATTGAAGGTCTCTACAAAAGGCTCACCCTACCCCCAAAAAGAAACAGTCTAGCCAGGAAGTTAGTGAAGTGAGCTCTTAAAAACCATTGACTATACTTCAATGAGTATATAAGGAACACAAATGGACTTGATGTAGTTCCTTTTCTCTGTTAGGGGAGGGGATAAATGTGGGAGAGTGAAACTGCTATTAATGGGAAGCAAGTATGAACAGGGTGATTTGTATGACATTCCCAAATACTCAATAGAGATATGTTGGGTGGGGGGAAATTAAAGAGGAAAAAAAAGAAATGTAACACCTTTCTCCCATCTTAACCAAAGTACAAAATTACATGAATATACTTGTAAAACTAAAATTATGAACAAATTAAAAGAAAAAAAAAGATAACCTCCCAGAATCACTGTCTGTTCTCTCTGCTTTGTGTTTGTGGTTGAAGATAGGATAGTTGAAACAGAAATGCCTCTAACAATTCTTCTTTTTAAAATCCATTTGTAAAAAAAATAACAGAGTCAATGTAGACTGTGATAAATCAACTATCCTTTGGAATCCCTTTAAGTCAATCCCCTCTCAGGCAATGAAGACTTACAGCTCAATTTCCTGTAATAGAAGTAAGTTTCCCCCGAGTGAAATCCTGCTTATTTGCAGAAGGGAGAAAACAGCTACTTTTAATAGATATTGTCCCTTCATGACTCTACTATGTTTGCAGATTGCTCAGGAAATATGAATTTCAGATTGAAGAAAGTCATTAGCAATAGAGGTATTTAGTAGAAGTTAAAGGGTAAAATGTACATGTAGCACAAAGAGGCAATCTCTTTCCTCATAGCTCCGGGGTTATCAGGATGTCATTAGCAGCTCTTCACTACATAAATGTTTTCAAACAAAATAAGCTAAATGAACAGCAAGGTGAACACAGTTCATTTTCAAACTCTTACTTAGCTTTGCTTGAAAATTGCAAAGGAAGAAATGGTCCCATTTGAAATCTTCTAAGCATGGCAGACCCTTCAATCTTCCATCTGCATCTAATCAAGTTGTGTTTTTGCATAATTTAGATTTCATAGCATTTGGGTCAAATACTGTTTTTAGAATGCTGCAGAGTAACACATGTCACACATTTATGTTTTGCTTTTATTTTCTCCCTGTCACAGAGTAAAAGCAAACCTTGTAAATTATACTTTGGTAAAACTTCGTTTTACACCCGAAGAGATGATCTATAATCCCAGAAAAAAAAGTAGAGATTTGAATGAAGAATATTTAGGAATCAGGCACTATTAACCTTCATTATTTCATAGGAATGAGCAGAAGTTTCTCAGTAACATAGACAATTATACAATGTGTATTTACTAAATATTTTGAGATACAGATAATCATGAATTTTTTGGAATATGATTCAAACACTGGATTAATACTGTTCTTAATTTTCTGAAAATAATTGCTCTTTGTCTACAGCTTGTCCATTCCAGATAAATAAATAAACAAAACAATTAAACCATTATTTCATGGTAATTATTGATAACACACAGTTATTATTTATATGAATGACATATATATAATATGTATATACATACTACATCAAATATATATGTAATAAGCATATATGTATAATATGCTTAATAGCTTAATATAGCTATCTGGTTATGTTATATAGACACTATTTTTTCCAAATAAGAACATAAAATAGTATCAAAAATATATTCTAATCTACTTAAGTGGTAGCCAGTTTGTTGTTTCCAGATCTGAAGCTGTAAAGTCCTATATAAGTATACACACATATATAACATTAAAACTTTTTTGTAGTATAGGAATGTTTATATTTTTGAAATTTTCTTGTTATAAAAGATAAATGCTGGGAATAGTATTACTATATATTTGCACTAAATTTAATAGTTTACGCAAGTTAATTTGTTACTATGTTTTTGCCAACTCAGAAACAGTAAATATTTCACTGTGATATTTTTATTGACATGTAAACAACTTATATATTTCATTTTTGATATTGCTATTTAAGAAAATTTTCCTTTTATTTAAGAATTTTTTTATATTTAGGGTTTAGTTTATCTATTTTCATCTATTATTGTTCATTTATATTTAGAATAATATTTATTTTCAAATATTTTTATTTCTTTAAATGCATAATCACAAAAGGTCATATACAGAACAGAGCCCTATGTGAGATAGGGCAGTCCACTGCCTGAATCAACTGATGAATCTGTGTTCTCAATTTTATAATCCTATAGACTGAGTGTATACTCACTCCTTGCCTATATTTCTATAGTAACATTGTGGATATGCTGGTGGTACATCAATATTGTTCTGTGAGATGTTTATAGGTGCAGCCATCTAAGACTATGCAGGTGTATACTATACATGTTCAATAAGTCCTCCATCATTCCTTAAGTTAGGCATTTTATTAAATGTAACGATGTCACACTTTATCAAATAATCTTAAAGCATCTTTTAAGGTATTTGGATATTTGACACTATGGGGATGTGTTTGTATAATTAATTATATTTAACATTTTCCAATTTGCAGTTCATTGAAGAAATTTTGAATATTGTGTGTTATTTGTTTCACTTATAGCATGCTTTCAAAGTCCAGAGTTGGATTTTTTTTAATAAGTAATATGATGTAACATTTTTTTATTCTCTTATTTTCTACTAGGGTTTTTATATGTTAGATTTTAGAAGTATGTCTATATCATAATATAAAATGGAAAAACTTTCTATCACCTTATATATATTGTGTGACTTATTTGTTCTTTCCTGTTGAAGAAAAATTGACTCTATAAAATCATTTTGGACTAAAACTATGTAGGCAGTAATTCTTTAAAACCTTTTTTATTATCTGCCAAGTTTACTTGTTTATTTACAACAAAAGGCCAGGTTAGACGTATACATAGGTTTGTACTAATCAATCAAAAGGAACACAGATGTGTGATTCAGAAGGGAGGCAATGTTAATGTTGTGATATTGTGAAGATCAGCAAGACACAGCTTGAACAAAACACCAGAAAGACAGTTTAATGAAAAGATATTAATTTATAGAACCTTGGGTGTACGTGAAAGTACATTGTCTACTATATTCTTGCTGCTTCATATTAACCATGTACCTACCTTCAAAAACATCAGATGCATTTCATTGTTATGTTTCCTATGTTAACACAGGGAAAGTGAAATTCAAGTCAATATGATGTCATAATATCACTAGTAAAATAAATAAATAAATAAATAAATAAATAAATGTAAGCTTATTTTCAACTACTTTCCAAATAAATATATTTTTCTAGTTAAATCTGGTCATACAAGTCCAGTACAGCTTTAATAAAATCAAAAGATAATCAGTAGAATTGAAAACACAGGGAAAAGAACCTAATTTTGTTGATCTACATTCTACTTAGATAAAAATAACTTTGACTGATATGGATATAATTATTCTCTTAATAACAAGGCTGATATTTGTTAGAAATCCAGTAATATTTTCTCATAATTTATTCCTCAAAATTTATGATGCAACTCCATCACTCCCACTCTACACAGCTTAACAATATTTTCTTGACTTTATGGGTGTCAATCTCATATTTCTTGGAGAAACCATGTAAGACTGGAAATTGTAAATTATTTCTGTGAATTTTGGAAGTGTAAAAATTCTACCATCCATGGACAGCTTCCTCAGGACCTGCCATCTAGCTATGATTTCTGACTATGATTGATGGAAATATTGTTTCTTATCTTCATAATGAATAATTATGTAAACGCCTAACTTTGAAACCAATAATCGATAATTAGCTACCAAACATGAAAATGAACAAATTTTATTGACCAAGTTACTTCTCTATTCTTTCTAACAGTATTTGATCTGCCTTGGTGCACACAATGTTTTGTTCATTTTCACGATACGATTTTTTTTCTTTATAACAAGTGAAGACTATTCAAATTTAAATTAATACTGTGGATGATTTTCTATTTTTCTTTGAAAAGTTTCATACAATGTATATAGCTCATGGAAATCTGAAGGATTGTGTATAATATTAAACCTCAATATCTTCTAATACTATAAACTCAGGATTATTAAAATGTATATTCTACTGTGAATTTATCCCAAAATTATTTCTAGTTCATGAATATTCAAGATTTTTTGTGTCATTGGACATGTATCGTTTCTGTATGATGAAGTCACAACGAGGATTATGTCTTTCAAACCTACCTATATAATGTACTGCTAGAGTTTTAAAATACTTTGATGGAAGATTGCTACATACAAGAAAATGACCTTGTCTGTATAAGAATCATAAACATCATGAAGTAAATTACAGTTATTATGAATTTGATTAAAAACTGAAGTCAAAGTAAAAGTAGACATTCCTTTTTAAGATAAAAAAATGAAACTGGGAGTAGTACTGTGGATTGAGTTCAGAGTCTTCCATGTAAAATGTGCTAAACTGTGTTATAACACCAGCATTTTACTTTTCTTTTATTTTGGGACAGCATGTCATTCTGTTGTCCAGGGTATCATTAAATCTGAAATTTTGCTATCTAGTCTTTAGTACCTAGCTTTAAAGGCATGTACTATGAAGGCTGGTTTCTTTAATTTTTAAACATATGCAATATATATGCTCCTGTAGATCAATTTACTACCACAACTTCAAATATATAAAACATCTCTAGTCATATTTATGTTTATGTTATGTTTAAGAATGTACATTTTTCTGTAATTGCTTTTAAAGACTGAGCAGTTGAATTTTGATGGTCCACTTTTGATCACAACCTTACAGAAGAAAATGGAAGCATTGTTTTAAAAGTGAAAACTGGGTGACTAAGGATGTTGAACCTTTCTTTAGGTGCTTGTCGGACATTCGAGTTTCCTCAGTTGATAATTCTGTGTTTAGCTCTGTATCCCATTTTTAATAGGGTTATTTGGTTGTCTGCAGTCTAATTTCTTGAGTTCTATGTATATATTGGATATTAGCCCTCTATTGGATGTAGGATTAGTTAAGATCTTTTCCCAATATGTTGGTTGCCATTTAGTCCTATTGAGAGTATCCTTTACCTTACAAAGCTTTGTAGTTTTATGAGATCCTATTTGTAAATTCTTGATCTTAGAGCATAAGCCGTTGGTGTTCTGCTCAGGAACTTTTCCACTGTGGCCTAGTATTCGAAGCTCTACTGCTCACCAGTCAGAATGGTTAAGATGAATAACTCGGGCAACGGCAGATGCTGGAGAGGATGTGGAAAAATAGGAACACTCCTCCATTGTTGATAAGACTGCAAGATGGTACAACATGCATTCTAGAAATCAGTCTATCACCCTGAGTGAGGTAACCCAACCACAAAAGAACACACATAGTATGTTCTCACTGATAAGTGGATATTAGCCCAAAATCTCTCAATACCCAAAATACAAACCACATACCACATCAAACACATAAAGAAGGTAGACTAAAGTTTGGGTGCTTCAGTCCTTCTTAGAAGGTGTAACAAATTCTCACGGGAGGAAATATGGAGACACATTGTGGAGCAAAGACTGAAGAAGGGGCCATCTTGTGACTGCCCCACCTGGGGATACATCCCATGTGCAGTCACCAAAGGCAGACACAGTTGTGGATACCAGGAAGTGCATGCTGACAGGAACCTGATATAGCTGTCTCCTGAAAAGCTCTGCCAGAGCCTGACATATACAGAGGCAGATGCTGGCAGCTAACCATTGAACTGATCATGGGGTTTCCAATGGAGGAGTTAGAGAGAAGATTGAAGAAGCTGAAGGGGTTTGGGGGTTTGCAGCCTCATGGAGAGAGCAACAAAACCAACCAACTAGAGCTACCAGGGTCTAAACCTCCAGCCTGGGAGCACACAGGGAGGGACCCATGGCTCCAGCTGTAAATGTAAGGTAGGATGCCCTTGTCAGGCATCAATGGGAGAGGAGGTCCTTTGTGCTGTAAAAGCTGGATGCCCAAGTGTGGGGGAATTCAAGAAAGGTTAGGTGGGAGTGCGTGGGAGGGGGCACAACCTCATGGAAGCAGGAGGAGGGGGTATGGGAGAGGAGGTTTCTGGAGGGGGGAAGTGGGGAAAGGTGATAACATCTGAAATATAAATAATTAAACTATGCAGTTAAAAAAATAGTGGAAACAGTTGACCATGCAAATTTTGTACATTTTCATGCCATTAAAATGCATGTTTGAGTACTTATAAATAGAAATAGAAGAACTACATAGCAATTTTTTATTACAACCTGTAATTTGTCTATATATTCATATGTTCATCCCTACAAAATGAATAACAAGAGAAAGATGGAAATTTTGACTAAACTCCACTTTTCCATATCCCTCTGATAGCAGAATAGAAGGCAGAACACTGGTGATTCTTCAGCAGAAATGCTCAAACAGATAAAACTATCACTATCACATATATATCTAATGATTAAATATTTTCTTATGAAATAATTAAAAATCTGTAAGACAAAAATGACTTCAGAAATCTAGATTATTCACATAATAATCTATAAATGTTTACAGTAATATTTCAGACTGACTTTTATTTAATATATGATAATGAAGTGAAAGGATTTTCTTCCAAAAGCCGCTTATTGTTTTGTGTATATATATACTCTACAATAAGGATGATTAGTCTGTCCTCACAAGTGTGAATATGCCTCATTTTACTATGATCCAGAACAAAATTTAAATCAGGAAACACATAATAGTATGCATTTTTTCCAGTTACAAATAGTTAGCCTTTGCTTTGTTGAAATGTATGATTTTCATCCAGAAAAAATAATTTCAACATATCCTTTAGTATCCCTTTCCTTTTGTCTTTATAGTAGTGTTTTAAAAGGCCGACTCCACCGTCTCCAAAAGTGTCCATTCATCATTCCTACTTCAGAAGACCTGGCATTATACCCACAGAAGTAGAACATGAGTTCTACTTTTTAGAAAATGCACAGTTCTTCATTTCCTAAAATTACAGTACCAAGTAAGTAAATATATGTCTTGCTTGGTTACAGACATGTCCCTGATACTATTTTACCTTCCTTTCTCAGGCACAGTCTCACTTGTTTATTTTTTTAAATGTAGTCTAGGTTAGTCTGTGTTACTTCTTATCACTAGCTATGGTGAGAAGTACAGATCCTGTCAAAAAAACTTCCAATTACATGTAACTGAGTTTGTGAACATGTATAAGCATCATATAAGCTCTAAATTGGTACTTATGAGCCAGCCTCATTATTTTCTCTTTGTATGTCCTTACCTTAGGCCTCACTCTATGCATTCAATTTTACTCATTACTGTAACTTTGAGCAGGTAAATTGTTTGCACAGCTTAGACTGACTTGGAAGGGATTTTCTCCTTGCACTTTGAAAGCCTGTACTCCTTATTATAGCCACAATTTGCAGTAGTCATTTGGCATGTAAAAGCTGGGACAAGGCTGAGCAGCAGACATATTTGATTCTCTATGTTAGTGAAGTAGTTCTGTGTAACATGGAGAATTTTGCTAAAGGTATGCTCTCTTTTTGATAAATTGACTTTTTTCTTGGCCTAGTAGTGTGTGAGCTCTCAACACAAATGTATTGCATAATTTTAAATTTTTGTATGAAACTTAAAAATAAAGAATCACAGTGAGATATAACAGGAATTTAAACATTAAAAACAATAATTTGAACAGTGTTCATGTATTATCAATGTCTTACATTTTGTTACAAATTTAACAATAATTTCCACATAACTTTAGCAAGATACACGTGTTTTTATTCACCTCCCGAAGACCAGTTCTTCTTTATGAAAATGCCAGCATAATCTGTCTCACATATTCTTGTAAATAAGCATATATTCCAGGAGTTCATGTATAAGTTAAATAGATTCCACATCTATATACTCCCTAAAGCCTATTTAAAATTGCAAAGTGCTCAGAGGTACAATTAACCTAATGGTCACATTTGGGTTTGAATTAAATTTAGAGTTCAATTTGAAAAGAAAACCTGTCTACATTTTCTTTATGGGTCCCTATGCAGGGCAGTGTCTTCTGCATTCAGTGGGCTTATACACTTCAGTTCAGGCCATTTGGATCAGTGAGGTCTTTAATTAACACAGAAAAGGTCATGTGAGTGCCCAGGAGCTGCCCATAGCAGATGCTTAAGCTAATCATTATTGAATCTAATCATTATTAATCACTAAGCTTTCATTAGGGTTTTGTAAGTGTTGAAAGGAAACAGCAAGTTTTTGCATACAGGCCAATGAAGACTTTCTTTCTTTCTTTCTTTCTTTCTTTCTTTCTTTCTTTCTTTCTTTCTTTCTTTCTTTCTTCTCTCTCTCTCTCTCTCTTTTTCTCTTTCTTTCTTTCTTTCTTTCTTTCTTTCTTTCTTTCTTTCTTTCATTAACACTTATTAGGTCATCAATGCTAATGCTATCTCATGAGGATCACCTATTGTTCTTTCTATTCTCCTTGTGTTTATGGAGTTTTCCCATGCTTGCAAGGATTACAGCATATATTAATATTCCGTAGTCTTCACTAAGGAAAATATTCCTATTTGTTATGACAAAAAAAGGTCATGTCAAATCCAGCACCTGGGGAATTAGATATATAGCTCAGTTTTAGTGAGCTCCTTTTCTCTCCAGAGTAATGGTATCAAAATATTATCAAATTTGAATAAAGTCATTAAGACTTTTCTTTATTTCCCTTATTTAACTTTGAAAAAGCAGCTGGTTAAAATTATAGTTGGTCTTTTTATATTCCTGAAGGTAATAAGTATATTTGTTTATTACCATTAAATGTATATGAAAAAGCCTTCAACCAAAAGTTGAACTGAGGCAAATTTAGTTCCTTAGTCCTGGTCAAAAGAACTGTGGATGATCGAGGGGAGACAATATTAGAGCCTCATTTGCCTAAACTGAATTTTGACTTAGAAGAAGGTTTACAATTAAACAATGACTATGCTGACCTAATTTCAGCTCCTCTGTGCATATAATCTAACCAAGTTTATATTCAATCAGTTATTCATTGTGTATCAACTTGTTAGCCAATATCTTTATCCTAGATATTACTTATTTTATGGGTATACCAACTAAATCTAAATAATTCCAAAACTACCAACCAGTTGTAAGCTAATATTGAAGTAACACATTACAAAAATTAAGCACAGGAAATATAAGATCTGTGTTCAAGAACAACAACAACAACAAAAGATTGTAAAAACATTAATCGTATAGAAAATATTTGTTAATTAAGTTAAATGATTTAACAGCAAATTGTTCTTCCTACATGAAGGATACTTTTCACATGTAGCAGAGTAAAATGCTTTAGCAGACCTTTCAAAGCCACTGTGCCTCAGCTGTTGAGATTTATTTTAGTGTTTATATGCTTAGGAGTATATAAACTTTACATTTTAAGATCAGTTAGAATCAGAATAATAATATATGATATAATATGTAATAGAACACAAAATCAAAGTTAAAAAGAGAGTGAAAAATTATTTTGTTGTTGTTTAAGTTGTATATGACAGGGTATCACTATGCAGCCCTGGATGTCCTGGAAATCACTCTTGTAACCATGCTGGCCTTGAACTCATTAGAGATCTGCCTGCATCTGCCTCCTGAGTGATGGAATTAAAGTTGTGCTTTACTATGCCTTACCAAGAATAAAGGATGAGAGAAGGTTAAAAAAAGTAATGGATTTTGATATAAGAGAATTAATAATAGGATATATTGAAAAAGTACCCTTCATCCACAGAAAATTATTTACATGTAAATTGAAAGTATGTCTCTAGTTCAGTGGGAGATATATTGATCTAAAATTTTTCTTATAAAGAGTAATTTTTCTGATTTAGTGTCTTATAATTAAATGACTATTGGAAAAGCAGAAATTTATAAAGAATGCCTTACACACACATCTGCTAACCTCACAGAAGAACGTGGTGTAAAGAGGGTAAAGAACCATGATCAACTGTTTGATTGCAGTTAATTATAAACTGGTGAAAATGAGGAGTGTGCTTTTATAACAATTATTGACACTCTTAATCAAAGTCACTCAGTAGAAATTAAGGAGGAAAACTATCCACATCAAGGCATTGGGATTGAGTTGCTGGTTGTCCAAGTTTGTATTCTGCTGTTATAATCTATTCTGACAAAGACAACTTAAGAGAGAAAAGGTTTTCCTGGTACAAAAATCAAGATTACCTTTTCACATATCAGGGAAGGGATAATAGTAGGGGTTTGAGATAACTGATCACATAGATTTTTTTTCTTTTTGGTCTAGAGCAGAGAGTAGTGAACTAATGCAGGCTAGTACTCAGATGGCTTTCTTCAGTCTTATAGAATCCTCAATACCCTGCCCACAGAATGGTGCAACCCACCATGGGCAAACCCTTCTCATTTCAATTGAAAAGATATGTCAAGCTGATCTAGACAAGTCTCCCTTACTGAGACTCTAGGTGAATCTAGATTTTGTCAAGTTGATTATTAAAATTGTTTGTTCATCACAGTGGTAAAACAATAGAACAATTTCAAAAGTTTTAATGGAAAGGTAAGAGAAAGTCAATGAAAAGTTACTTTCTCTGAGTTTCTTATATACAAATTGATCACATTGTAACCTAGACTAGGGCCAGAAAGAATCTAACAAACTATTAAGAATATAAGTATTTTCATTTGTTTTCAAGATACTGAATTCAAACATTTGTCTATCCATGATTATCAACAACTTCTTATGCTCTTTTTGAGCCTTCCTTTTCCAGCAGCAGTCTAGCTCAGCAAGATGCTAATTAAATCTGTGAGACTAAAATTGTTCCATTGGCTTCTTAGTTACTATTGAGCATTTGTTTTGAGATCCTGACTGTTCAAGTGGATGATGTTCACATGACCAATATTTTCATGTACATATACATACACATACATATATGTATACATATACATTTCAATAACTTTATTTAAATAGATATTGGAATTCATTCTTCTGTGTACTGTAACTGAGCTCTTTGATTGTAAAAAGTGAAGCATAAAGTACACACTAGGTAATGCAAGTTGCAAAAATCATTTTTCCACTGAAGTGCTTGACAGGTACCAATCTGTAAGTCTAGAGCCTTGGTTCCCAGGATCCTTGCTACTTTGAGTGATATTTAGTTTGTTTGGAATCATAAATCTTTTCATTATTGTTTTTTACCCAGATAATTTTTTTTGATGCTGGAGATATTTTGCTCCCTTGTAGAGAGCCACGGTGAGCGATGACAGTATTCGCCTTTATAAGATGGCGCTGGCATCCGGTGCTCTCCCAATTTTATAGATGAACTGTGCATTGTGCAAGTGGTGAACGTGCGCCAAATCACGGCCCATCCCGGGGCGTAATATGCGTTCCTGAGCAAGCAGCCAACCAGAACTGAACACGCCGCTCCAGGGTATATATAAACAGTGCCTTTTTGGGGCCCGGGGTCTTCCTCTTCACATTGCAATAAAGGCTTGCTGCAGAAGGATCCTGGTGTCCGCGTCCATTCTTGCTGGCGAGACGATTGCGCGGGTCACACTCCCTTAGGTAAACTGATAGTGGAGCCCTTCAATACTGTCTTCTCAGAATTAATCAAGAAATTTGAATTTCTGCCAAATTTAGAATCATATGTTATTGGATGTTCCATAAGTAAAGTCCTCTTTCCTGCATTTGGTAGCAACTCTGTGATTTCTTCTTTTATAATTCTGCACATCAAGCAAGATAATGACAATTCTTTGTTGCCAAATACTCATTAAGTATGTCTATATAATGACCACCTTGGAAGATCAGGAATTCTTTTTCTTTAAAATATGCAAGACAATCTCTCCTCATTTTTCTCCAGGTTCTAGAAATTACCTAGTTTCCTTGGCTGGTGGCCAATATTCTCTATTCTTTAAGCAAGAAAAAAGAACATTGTCTAAGTTCCCACATCCACATGTAGGAATCATTCCCTCTCTGTACTTAGATCAAAACATCATTCATCAAGCCGATATAATTAATTTACAGTAATCTCCCCACATCAAAATCCTGCAATTAATTATATCTCTAATAGATGTTCAGTCATATAACAATAATTTCACAGTTTCTGGGAAAACAGGATTGGATATTTTGGGAGAAGAAAATTATTCTTCTATGGGAAGTGTGTGTGTGTGTGTGTGTGTGTGTGTGTGTGTGTGTGTAAAATGTACCTCCAATGAAAGTGGAACATCCTCTACTTCAACCTGTTACATGTCAATCAGATTCTCAACTCAATATCCTTCCAGTTTTGCATACATTCAACATTTTAGTTATGATGCTCATAGACTGGTAAATTTCCTCAGTCTCTAAGTTCAATGATGAACCAAGTTTATGAATTTAGGTGTTGTCACTACAACTATGAGCATAAGTTTAAACAATGAAATTGATATGTTTTTTTCTAGAATTATTACATATTTATATGTCTCAGAATACATGGAGTATAGGAAGTTACATAAAAAGCAATATCATCTCTGCTATACCTAAGGAAAACATGCAACAGCCGTTTTTGTAGCTATACTTTGATAGTGAGGTGTATTATATTTTTCCATTTATTTTGGACAACTCCATGAATTTTATAATTATTTAGTAATTCGCTCCTATCTCTTCCCTAATTCCCCTACCTTTTCTACTTTTATTCTTCTTCTAAATGTGGTTCCGATTCTACTTTCATGTATTCTTCCACTGAGTTTAATTAGAGCTATCTGCTCAAACATGGATGAAGTTGTTGTATTTTAGTGTTTGATACTCCAACACTTTCCCAATGTCTTATCTATTTAAAACATGATTCTGGTTTGTTACTTTCTAATTTATTGCCATTTGGACATGGGCATGATTCATAATACGATAGATCTCTATAGCACCAGTGATGTGGATATGATGTCCTGTAATAGAGAATGAAATCTCTGTAGCAAGCATGACAGAAAACGTACGTATGTAATTTATTTTAGTTATCTTTTAGACATCATTCATCAAACACTTTCTTGTGGCAGCTTTACAGCCTTTTCAGTCTTTCCTGAAGGTTGTAAGCAGTATGGTGGCAGGATATCTTTAGACGATCCATTTTCATTGTCATCACCATATGGGATTTGTCATCCAAGAGTGGGCTGGAAGTATGAAAAGGAAAAAATAAATTATTCTTTTTCATTTTATCTGCTAAGATCTAGAAAGAATGTGTCTTTTCCTTACTACTTTAATTTCCTGGCTTGTTTAAAACACACGGTAAACTTGAAGATGTGAAGTTATAGCAAGATAGCTAAAGGTGTGAAGAAAGAAAGTAGAGCAATAAGATTACTTTCTCCTTCCATTATTATGGGGTTTGCTCAAGCTAGAGATTTATAATAAGCAAAATAGAGGAACAAAAATATTCTTTGAATTGAACTGCAGTGAGATCTTCAAATTAATTTCTTTTTGATGTGAGGAAAATGAACCTTTTAAATGTGCTAGTGTTATATAAATGATTTCCAAAGATGAAAAGGAAAGAAACCTTTTCACCTGTAATCTTATTCATGCTAAATAGTTTAAATGAATGCAAATTATCATTGTTGATATTCAAGAACTATCTATAGAGCATATGCAAATGAAAAAATTGTGATGAAAAAGTAGATCATAAAACTATCATTTGAATGAGTACCTTGTTTTAGTTCATATTCCTAACCTTAACATTACTGATATTTGAATTAAAAACTATTGTTATTGTGAGTACCCATCCTGCTATGTATAGGACATCAGCAAAGTCTTGGCTCTCTTCTAGAAACCCTCCTCCTCTAGTGAAGACCACTAAAACTGCACTCAGACATGATAAAATGTCCTCTGGTGGATAAAATAGCACACAGCGGAGTACCATTGTTTTAGAACTTGATGATTTTCTGAACCATTTCCCTATATTTTGTCTAATTCTAAAGTCATGTGAATCATTAGAGAAGTTAAAATCAGTTACAAGTGAACAAAATTAATCATGGGAAAAGTAAACTATTTAAATAACAACTATTTAGTAGTGTAATTGTGGCTGTGATACTATTAATCTTCAAAATAGTTCTTGGCTCTTCCTACTAGTTTTTAAATTTTGTTGTGTATCAGAATCAACATTATATATCACAATACCCCAGGATGCTAACAAAAGTGTGTAATTCCAAAGGTCGATATTAGAGTCCAGTGACGGTTTTCTACCAAACATCATTGGAGATGTTGCTTTTGCTGCCCCAGAGAAAATATGTAAGAATTACAAAGAGTCAGAGTATATTTGGTTATCATTTGAAATTTTATCATACATGTAAAATAAAAAACATTTTCATGGTGCTAGATAAATTCAAGAAATATCATATTCTTTTGATACTCCTCTTAAAGAGAAAATGATGTTGTGATAAAAGCAGTTGGCAATGAGTCTAGAAGATAAAATATCGAAATCAGATTTCAAATACTCCACTCAAGTACTTCTTTGCAATATCTTTTATAAAAATGGTCTATATTCTACTATCACTGAGGCATTTTGCTGTATTTAAATTAGGATGAAAATGACAACAATATCTTGTAGTTTTCTTCTCAGATTCCTGAGTCCTATGACTCAATAGAACATAACCTGTCAGTAAATTTCAGTTTCTTCTTTTAAAGTCTCAGCTCTTGAGCTTCCCCTCATTGTGAAGTTGGAAAGTTTAATTTCTCATCTTTCGAACTAGTATGTTCTAGTTCCACAATCCCTCAGACCACAAACTGCTTCAGCATTTAATAATTGGTCAACCAGGTAAAATGTCCAAATTTTTACCATGTAAGCCTTTGATAAATATTAACAGATTTTCTTCCTTTCCTTGGCTGAAATAAAAGAATGAATAGTTTTAAAAGGAGCTGCATTCTTTGTCTATATATAAGTATGATTCCTTGAATTTTTTTCCTCAATGTAGAACATCTCTGTTTTTGCCTGAGTATAACATTAGAAACAATTTTTGTAGTTTTGCAAATCTCCAGCAGCCTTTGTGAGTCAGTTAACCATAGCAACAGAAAATCTAATCATTTAATAGATCAAGAAATTCTCATGGGTTTATGTTTGTCCTTCACTGTGACTCATAATGAGTAATTATTCTTGTTTTTTTTTGTTGTTGTTGTTTTTGTTTTTTGAGACAGGTTTTCTGTGTGTAGTCCTGGCTGTCCTGGAACTCACTCTGTAGAGCAGGCTGGCCTCGAACTCAGAAATCTACCTGCCTCTGCCTCCCAAGTGCTGGGATTAAAGGCGTGTGCTACCATTGCCAAGCTGAGTAATTTTTGTAAAAAGGAAAATACTGTACTTGAAAAAGGGGTCTCAGAGCAATGAGGTGTCAGAAATTGTGAGAAGACCACTGCTATACTTTTCTGGAAGATAAATGCAAATTGTTAGCTCCTTCTGTAAAATAGCCTTTATCACTCTAGTGTAGACATGTCACAATTAGCCATGATAGGTTTCAATTTAAGAAAATATTACCTAGAAAAATGGCAGATAGCACAAGGGAGAAAACAGAAAACGATAACACTGTTATCTTGTGGGTTCTTTATAGTCACCAGAACTGTGATCATTGAAAATATCTCTAAGATAATATTTAGTTAAAAATATATGGGCATTTTGAAGAACAGTGGTCTGCAGTGCTGACTATAAGGCCATAAATGACTCAGACATATCCTAACATTGTTACACATAGCTTCCCTGACATAGAACAAACATTATTTTTGTTTTCCTATCTTAGTCTTCTAATTTGTAAACTGTAGAGGAGATATATTTGTACTTACCTCTTAGTTAATGTGTGACACATGAGGAAGGTGTTCATCAGCTTATAGGATACATTCTGTTTCTCAATAAATACATTTTTTTCTTTGTGTTTACAGCAATCCAAAACAGTTTGCCTTATACTATTATCCGTGTTTAGAGTTAATACATAATCAATAGCAAATGATATACTAATGGTGTTACACAGTTTTCACCTTATATGTAGGGTTTTTCTTTGCTTAGATATGAATCATTTCAGTAAGCTTTTCTTTGGTGCACTGTATATGCCTACTACAATGCTGTATGTTTTAAAGACAAATAAAAACAATATATATTTTGTAGAAATATAAATAAATAAAGTTATCCAGGTTTAAGGTAATAATCTCATGCTTAAAGTGGGAATTATGAAATCTATACAGTCTACTTCATAATCAGAAGAATTTGTATAATGTATGGGCTTATTAATTAATTTAAGATAAAATTTTCAGTGTCTAAATATTAGATACAAGTGTACTTTATAGCCCGAAGTATAAAACCAAGGTTACATATAAAAAGATTATGATAATAAGAAGAAATATGTGCTTAATTTATATCATAGAAAATATCAATGAAGATTTCTAGTTTTGTTTCAGACATGTGGATGTCACTTCAATCAAGGTCAATGTTGTCAATGGATTGTCAGCTTTGTGTATTTTCCTGGTGTTCTCATGGCAGACATTACTGATAATAGGATTTTGGTAAGAAAGAATTTGGTTATAAGGCTGTTTAATTGTGGGGGGGAGGGGGGAAATTTCCTGAACAGAAAACCAATGGCTTATGCTCTAAGATCAAGAATTGACAAGTGGGACCTCATAAAACTGCAAACCTTCTGTAAAGCATAGATCATCATCAATAAGACAAAGCAGGAACCAACAGATTAGAAAAGATATTTATCAATCATACATCTGATAGAGGGCTAATATACAAGGTATACAAAGAACTGAAGAAATTAGATTCTAGACAATCAAATAACCTGATTAAAATGGGGTACAGAGCTGAACAAAGAATTCTCAACTGAGGAAAGTTGAATGGCAGAAAAGTACCTAAAGAAGTGCTCAACATCCTTTGTCATCAGGGAAAGGCAAATCAGAACAACCCTGAGATTCCATCTCACACCAGTCAGAATGGCTAACATCAAAAATTCAGGTGACAGCAGATGCTGGTAAGGATGTGCAGAAAGAGGAACACTCTTCCATTGCTGGTGGGATTGTAAGCTGGTACAACCACTATGGAAAGCAGTCTGGTAGTCCTCAGAAAATTGAATATAGTATTACCTGAGGACCTAGCTGTACCTCTCCTGGGCATATACCCAAAAGATGCTCCAATATACAATAGGGACACATGTTCCACTATGTTCATAATAGCCTTATTTATAATAGCCAGAAGCTGGAAAGAACCCAGATCTCCTTCAACAGAGGTATGGATACAGAAAATGTGGTACATTTACACAATGGAGTACTACTCAGCTATTAAATACGATGAATTCATGAAATTCTGAGCAAATGGATGGAACTGGGAAATATCATGCTGAGTGAGGTAACCCAATCACAAAAGAACACACATAGTTTCCACTCACTAATAACTGGATATTAGCACAAAAGCTCACAATACCTACGATACAACACTTAGACCACATAAAGATCAAGAAGAAGGAAGACCAAAGTGTGGGTGCTTTGGTCCTTCTTAGATGGAGTAACAAAATACTCCACCAGAGCTCCCAGGGTCTGAACCTCCAGCCTGGGAACACAAAGGGAGGGACTCAGGGCTCCACTTGTATAGGTATCTGAGGATGGCCTTGTCAGGCATCAGTGGAAGAAGAAGGCCTTAGTCCCTCAGAGTTTGGATGACCTAATGTTGGGGAATTCAAGAGAAGGAAGTTGGAATAGGTGAATGGTTGGAGACACATGGTCATACAAGTAGGAGGAGGGGGATGGGATAAGGGAGTTTAGGGGAGAAAAGGAGAGGGGATAACATTTGAAATGTAAATAAATAAAATATCCAATAAAAAATACAGATAATGGGTCTGGCAATTGTAGTTGAGCAGTTGAGACTTTGTGAACAATTTATTATGCAGATTTCTTATAATCCTCAAGGACAAGGTATTGTGGAAGGGGCCCATGGAACTTTAAAACAATATCTTCATAAAATAAATAAGGGGTAGGTATATACCTGAACACCACAAATTTATTTAAATCTTACTCTTTTTATTTTAAATTTAAAAAAAAATGGATGCCAAGGAATTTTCTGCTGAGTGCCTATGTCACCCTTCAATTATGCATATCTATGACTAGGATCCACTTACTGGCATATGGCATGATTCTGACCAGGTATCTAATATGGGGAAGAGGTCTTGTTTGTGTTTTTTTCTGCAGGATGCTATCAGAGCATGGTGGCTGCCAGAGTGATTGGTGAGACATGCTGTTGCTGAGACAAAGAATGATGCCAACCTGTGAGCTTGCTGAGTGCCCTGACAAGGGTGACTGGGAAGCTGTATTGGACATATGTTCCTGACCCACCTTTGCTTTCCAATATCCCAGATGGGACAAGCTGCCTTGCCTCAAGTTTTTAGACATTGTGGGACAGAGAATCAAAAAGAGAAATTATAATATCTCTTGTATTTTTTTAAGGTGACCAGATATTAGGACTCAACCATGTACGGGTCTAGAAATCAATCCAATATTGGAAATAACAGTCTACATTTGGAAGGCTGGATCTGGACATTTTCAGAGACATATTTGGAAGTTAGCTTCAGTTTTCTATGATTTTATGATAGCAAGAGCTAAATTTTGGACAGGGTCTGGATTTCAAACAAGGGTTAGTGCCTGTTTTAAGTCTCTTTTAATTGCCAAGTTAAAATTGGTTTTTTCTCTTCTGCAGTATTTATTTTAAGTTGCATTGACTCTATAATTTCTAATTGTGTTAGTTTGTTGAAACCTGGTATGTGTATTACAGGAACCTATTAACCAGCTTTTGTCTTACTGCTCTGAGTATTAGAAAACTTTGATTCTCTGAAAAAGTCTTGAAAGTCCTGGAAGAAATGAGTTAGGCTTTAAGCAGAAGCAAGAGGTTAACAGGCTTGATTATTGCTGGTATAACAGCTTTAATTTCATTAGTTGCTAGCACCACTGCTTTTGCAATAGCATTGACACAGAGAGTTAAGACAGCTACTTTAATTAGCCATCTAGCTAAAAAATGTTACTAATGTATTGAGTATACAAAAGTATTTATATAGGTGTCTGGATCAACGGATTCATACTCTATAAACTATTCAAATTATCTGAAAGAGGTTCAATGTTCAAGAGTTAGGAGCCACCTCAAGTGTCATGACAAATATCATTGGGGTAGTGTTACTTCTAAAATTTACAATGATTGTCATTAAGTTTAAAGACACCTGTAGGGTATTTGGCATACTCCTAACACCTCTGTGGGTGTTTTTAACTTTGCATTATGAGATTATGAATTTAATGAATGCTGCTCTGTTGAGCTTTGATGGTGCAGATAATGCCGATATCCTGATAAAATTATCCATGGTCTGAGGTCAGTCTTTCCATTTTGGTCAAACCTCAGGAATGATATATAGCTTGACCATGCTAGCCCTTTTTTTCCTGGGAATATTTTGTTCCTGTCCATCATGTTAAAGCTTGTCTCTAACAACATCAACAGGCTGGCCAGCCAAAGCGCATGACTTGAAACTGAAAATAGACTCCCAGACAGAGTTATTAATTTAACAGGCTGGCAAGCCAGGGTCAGTAAGATTCTGCACAGAGCCTTACCAACCTAAGACATAAGTGCATTGCTTGTGATAATGCATATTCCATGATAGGAATAGAAGGCATTCTTGTCAGAATGACCTAAGACAGGCTCAGCCTGGTTTATGTAATAACAAGGGGGAGATGTGGAGAGCTTTTGGGGATGCCTGGCAGGAACCTGACATTGGCCAAGGATAAGAAAGTGGGCTGCTTTGAAAGAATTTGACAAAGACCAAGGAAAAGGAAATGGAATGCAGGCAGGAATCTAACATTAGGTTGGAACAAAGAAGTAATTTCAGGCAGAAAACCCTAGGCTAGAACAAAGAAGAAATTTCAGGCTGGAACCTAAACATTAGGCTAGAACAAAGAAGTGATTATAGGGAGAAATCTAAATCTTAAGCTAGAGCAAAGAAGTAGACTTCAGGCATGAAAATGACTTTGGGCTAGGACAGGGAAGTAGGCTCAGATATTTTAGTCATCCTGATAAGTCCTTATAAATAGTGATCACAGGAGTGATCACAGTACTATGTTTATTGTAGTGCGTGTTCTTTGACTGGGTTTATTGTCTTGCTTGTTCTTGATTATTTGAATCTATTGTATTGCTAGTTTCTCAATCTAGAATTGACATTAATACTTGCTTGTAATTTAAACAGTATGAAGGCAAAAAAGGAGGAGGAGAGATGGGATAGGCGATTAATGGGGGGGGAATCAGGAAGGGGGATGGCATCTGAAATGTAAATAAATAAAATATAGAATAAAAATCACATTGCAAATAAAATATAACTCATTGAAATAAAAAATAGACTGTTTAATTGTGCTGAAGAGATGGCTCAGTGTTTCAGAGCATATGCTTCACTTCTATTTAACACATATTCTCTTCACAGCATCCATAATTGACAGCTTACAACAATATGTACCCCCAGTTAGAGAAGGTACACTAAAATTCTCTTCTGGAGTCTTTACCAGACAAGTAGGTGATGACTATACATGCAGGAATATTATCTATATAATATTCAATCAAAAAACCTTTAAAGAAATAATGTTTTACTGATTAGATAATGTAGCTCAAACATAGTCTTTCCCCATTCTGTAACTGTGGTTGATTTTGTAAGTAATTAGAGTGTTCATTTGACACTCTTATACAGGAAAAGCATGTGATGTAAAGGTGTGTAAGAATAGAAATGAGAGAGGGAAAAAACTAATTAAGAGTGATCAGAGTGTAAATTCTTTACAACCATTTGAGGGATGTTACACAAAATTCTTTTAATGGCCAACTGAACCTTGACTTGAAAGTTCATAAATGACATGATTAAAAATCCTACTATGTACCTAGAATAGAAAAGAATATATACAGATATAGACCTATAGCACACACAAGATCCTATTAGATTATATGCAGTTTTCATTACTAAGGGTTCAAAGTTAATTATGAACTACATAAATATGCATTTACTATGGAAGTGGAATGTGCAATTGTACATGTTCTAAGCAATAGCTAATTAAGAGGGATTAAGGACAACCATACTTGAGCAATCAAGGAATGCACTTTCAAGAGCTGAGGAATACTCAATACATATGAAGCTTTATCTGCTACTGAAAATATAAATTAAAAAGTACAAAAGAGAAAAGTAACCCATATAGTCAGTCAACTTTAAAACTATTATGCTTCATTCTAACAGGCTTGGTCATTAAGTTCTCAGTTACAGTGTTAAAATCAGTAAGCTGAGTCAAGTGACAACTGTTTAATTGTATATTGATAATATAACCATCACATATTTTGAATTTGAATGGATTAAGATGAAAATAAATTTAATTAAGCATTTCCTATGCACGTGCACACACACACACACACACACACACACACACACACACACTAAAACAAAGGAAAAAAGGAATGAAGTTTGTAGCTCATTACAGTGTTACATAGAGTGGCACACTGCTTGGATTAAGACGAGAGGCTAGCCTGAAAGATATAGTGAGTTCCAAAACAGGCAGAGCTAAAAAAACAAAGCCATATCAAAATTTATGGTTTGGCAACAAATCCCAAATAAAACATTGTGTGGTACCAACTGTTATTTGTAATGTACTTATTACAAAACTAGAGTTTGGCAAATGTCATATCATTTCATTCTCCCTTCCCATTAATGGCAGACATACTTTTCCCATAGGTGACACATAGAAAAGAGAATATTTGAAATTAATGCCAGACCTGAGGGTCATAGAAAAAAAACAATATTCAAGTTCAAGTGTGTCACATTATAAAACCTGGAATAATAACATATTCCATACAATTATAGGGACACATGATGTTTCTTCATACATGTCATATTACTAAAAGAAAAAGCATTTTATTATAAAAATGATTAGAAGTTTTAAGGTACTTAAAAATGGCTCTAAAATTAAATTTTTGGAATGACAGGTCTAGAAATTATGAGCTTGAATAATATACCCCAAGTGAACTTAGGAGCTGTCCTTTGATGATGACCTAGCTAGAAGCTTGGAGGACTCTGAAAGAAGGGAGACAAAGGTCCCATACAAGACAACTTTGAGATTGACTTTCAAGATTAGCATTTGAGCCTGTTAAGGAAATAAAAGAGAAATGCAAATCAGTTAAAGATTAAAAGAAAGATAAATGACAATTATTTGTATATTGAACTACATTTGCTTCAGAAAGGTGTTTTAAAACATATTCTAGAAATTTAATGCTTTCTTTGCATAATGTCTACATCCAGTACTTATTTTGAAAATTTGTTATTTATTTACTTATTTTATATTCCAATAACCAGCCTTACCTTTCCTACCAGTACACCTCCACACAGATTCTACCCCTTGCCACATCCAGTACTTATAAGAACAGAGAATGGACTATTTGGGTGGAAACTAAAACAGGAAGCTATGTCTATTGGCTTCTGCTTCTCTCTCTTCCCAGCATTGGATCTTATGAATATTAGACAAGTGACGTTATAGCACTGAAGGTGACTGCCTGTCCTTGAAATTTCTGTGATGACAGGTGGGATTTGGAGACAGGAAGTATGGAGAAACCACTCTGGTTACTTTGTAGTTTATATAGTTTATATTACTATGTCTTCTACTTTTTATCACTTGACATTTTATCCTAATCAGTTACATTAAGCACATGGTATATCAAAGTTGCAAAGTTGAGAGAATAAACCACCATTTTGACATATTTAAATCCTCCTTACAGTTTCATTTTTGTATTTTTTTCCTTCACCTTCAACAGTCAAGGCCTCCAAAATGAAAATATTTATGGAATAATTTTAAGAGGAAATCTCAGAAATAAGGATGAATAATAGGAGAATCAACAGGGTTAATTTGTTTCTAATTATAAGCAAACAATAATAATGTCTTTGCTATATGCACGCTGTGTGTGTGTGGGTGTTTTCACACTTGTGCGTGACATTTGAATAATGCCTCCTGTTCAGTACATGCAAGCAACGTAATTTGTCTATTCTTTTAATCCTTGTATGTCAGAGCATGGTAAATTTTCAATACTCTGAATTAAATAATTAACTAATTTGTATTAAATTCAATATTTTTTTTAACATAGACAATTCTGAAAAGGACTAACTGCATTTATTTCTATCTTTGTCTCACTAACATGATAATTATTTTGTACTATATTATTAAATTAAAGTGTTCACTGCCTTTGTGTACATATTTATAAGCTAGGATGAGTTAACTTCAGTGTGGAAGTAAAGAAGGGGAATAAAAGTTTTGGATTCACCAGGAATTTTATGATGATAATCATAGTTTTCATGAGTTTTGTGCAAATTTATTGCATTCTTCTCATGGCAGTACTTAATGTGTGAATTGTAAAAGATGCCAAAATTATAGAGCCATCATTCACTGGAGATGGGAAAAGTAAACCAACAAATGAATGTTCAGTAGTCTATTTTATTCCTAGTTTAGGAAAATGACAACTATTTATAATTTTTTAGCACAGACATTTATGGAGAGGTATGAATACCTGAGCAGATGACTTAGTGGTAGTGATGAACTCTTGGTGATATATTCAATCTATTTTTATTTGGAAATAAAACAATTATTATATACTATCTGAAAAGTCAAATTTGATTTATGATAATTTTAAAATATGAAGATTTAAGAAACCACCGTATGAACTTTATAAACTGAGGAGGGCAATTTATTTTAAGGACTATAATTAATAGCAGCTATATTCACAAATTATTAAATTCCAAAATAAAACCAAGAAAATGTCATTAGTGTCCCACATGACAAGGTGATCTAATATTTTATGTATTATTAAAGCATTACAAACATAATACTTAAGGGCCATGTTGATTTAGAATCAAACTGAATGACTTAATTTTATAAAGTATACAAGTTAGACTCATTCAGTTCTGTGAAATGCTTTTCTTTGTCTAGTGTTTTCTTGAAGACCTACATTAAAAATATATTTAAAAAACTTTCATTACTGTTGAAGATCACCAAACAAATGGTTGTCAGTTTAATTTTTTCTAAATATCTATTTACCTATCAAAATAGCTAAGAAATAAATATAAATCATATGGAGACTATGTTATACTAACATGATCTGAAGGGATTCCCTCAACACAGTGATAAGATATATTTTCCTAATCCTGCCTTGAAACTAAACTTGATTGTTTGTGAAATAGATTTTTAAGCATTTACTGATTTGCCTGTCCTTTTCTCCTTTATCTCCTTTATCTCACAATCAGATGCTCCTTCAAAGATCAACTGATGAGCAAATGGAAGATGTATTGTATGACATTTTTAATATACTTATAGATTTACTATATACAACTTTATTTTTAAGTAACTCTGCTCATAACCAAGGCAACAGGAAATGCAAAATCAAACATTGGATTGAATAGTCAAAGCCCACAGCTACTGTAATGTCTTTGGTTTGTTCATGTCTCTCTTTTACCTGACCTGAATTGGTGGCCAACATTTGCCTTCACAATTTAATGGGTTATTAGAAGAATATAAACATAACATTTGTGGCAAGTTCAACTTATATTTTTCAGAGTTACTCTTGTCCTGATCCCTTTCCTTAAGGAAAGAGGTAAGCTTCAAAATTTTCACCTGAGAAAAGTTTTTCATTTGGGCTTAAGGGGAAAATGGTTTGTTTGGCTTCTCTCTACAACCCTCTGTCAGGTATCCAGTTGTGCATTTTGGTACACTGAATTGTGTCCTACTATTTCTATTCCAAATGGTTGTCAGGATGTTAACATCTTTATCTTATGATGTGAATTTCATTTATGGGAAATTTACAGTGATGTCATTAGTGTGGATAATTCATAGATACAGTAGAGTAAATATAAAACAAAAACATGTACAAAATTTGTCTATCCTTTAGCTCTCTACAGAGACATGATCCATAACTTTCAACCCTATCTACCAGCTTACCGAATATGGATTTACAATCTCAAGAAATCCCTGTAGTTAAACCATCTTGTACATGGTACTTCATAATGGCTATCTTTGCATCTGAAGTTACATATATATATATATATATATATATATATATATATATATATATATGCATATATATGTACATATATATATTTGTATGTGTGCAATATAAATATATGTCTGTATCAATTTTTAAAAATATTTTATTTACATATTATACTCATTTTCATTAGACACTTGTATTTCATTCAGCAAACAACAGGTACATTTCTAGGTTGTTCTGTTTTATAACTATTTCCATTACACACAGATACACACATATACACACACATACATACATACATACATACACACACACACATACACACACACACACATACACACACACACACATACACACACACACACATACACACACACACACACACAAAACCCTACACAGATATCTAAATTTCCTCCTTATAAAATTTTCATTTGGATAGACTTTCAATTGTTTTCTATCTAACCAAAATCTCCATTTTAATTAATAACATTATTTTCATTGAATAAGTAACTGTAGGTAGTAGAAAATTTATTAGAAATGGAACATAGTACAAGGTGAACTGATTCCTGGTCTTTGAATAAATGACTTTCTGAAAGTAATAGAAAATATATTTATTACATAGGGAAAATATCACAGGATAAATATTACTATCTTGGCCTTTACTATGTTCTTAGACAAATTGTGTAACTTTCTGGTTTCAGTGGTTTTATGTGAACCAAAACAACAACAAACAGCAACAATGACAAAACAAAACTTCTTTTGAGAATTCTAATAACATTACTACTAAATTAAGCAATTTTCATGCGTCTGATGATTTGTTACCCTGCCTTTCCACCTGTAGATATACTCCACTGGTTGCTGTACACACATTTGATTTAACTGTCCTATAAGCTCCATATATTACCTTGATAACTTCATAAAACCTGCACAGGCTGTTCATTTGCTTCACATATCATTTTGGATAATGCCAATAGCATTTATTTACTTTCCAAAGGCTAGAAACTTAACAATCCTTGCTGAATAATCCTTTGTTGTTTACTATAGAACTGATTCATTGTTAAATCTGATGACCTTTCTCAATATCAATCAAATACATTCACAAGTCTTGTGTTTACCATCATTAGAGGTTAACCATTAGACTCTAATCACCTTTTCTTATATTTGATATTCTTAGTTCATCTTATGTCTGGGAGCAGAGATGAGTTAAATGTGTGCTCATTTGCTGTCCCCTCGTTCTTTGGATAGAAACAACAACCATAAGAAACATTTCTGGCCTACAAAATGGGCAGGAGAAGCATAAGTTAGGGTGTCTTTAACATACATTCAACTGTGAATTTTTGTATCTTCTTGTCTCATTTGGGAAAATTTCTGAAGACAGGACAAATGGTAGACATAACCCACACCACAACAGCCAATCTCACATGACTTAGTCTGATTTCCATTATCGGAACATGTGCATGTTTGTTAGCTACCATTTAATATTAAGATAATTAAGATAAAACTTGAAACTCCTTGGTTTAAAATTTGACCTGCTTCTAAATATTGAATTTGATTTACATTTACATTTTCTTATTCCCAACTTTAATACACTATGATCTAAAAATTTTTGTTATTTCTTAATAAAACACATTTATTTTTTTCTCTTAGAAAACAGTTTATTCTTTCAACTAAAAATACTCTTGTCTTTTTAATCTTATCCCTAATGAGTGCAAATTTGGTTATATATTTTGGGGGAAAATTACATGCTCTGCTATTTTAATTACATGTTATCAAATTTTACTTCTTTTCAGAACTGGACATATCACGTATCAGAAGTCAGGAACTAGGTACTTTGTCCTCTCATTCCCAGTTCTACAGTTCAGTGGTTGACTGACAGCTGACCTTTAATAAATATTTGCTAAATTAATGTTGAATGAGTAAGAGGTTATACCAACACAAACAACTCCAGGGACAATATGTGGAGAAATAAATTTCTGAAGAACTTAGAATGCATATTTTCTGGGGTTATTCAAAATTATTTCTTGCCAAAGTAACCCACCAGTTTGTGTGTCTTAATTAACTGTTAGCTCCTCTAGTCTATTCTGAAGTGAGCAATTGCTTTGGTAAATAATTTCTTACAGATCATTCAGGTCTCTTTGGTTCAACTCCCAAGTTAAATCGTTTAGTCAAACACTAGGAGACATTCATCCTTTGGCAATCACAGAAAATATATGTGATCTCAAGGGCACCTCTTGATGCTGTGCACTTCCATGCTTATTCAGACAATTATTTCTGTTTAAACTTTAAATTACACTTGCCAAATCCAAGGAAAGGGCCACCTGATGCACTATTCTCACATGTTTTGTTGTTATTGTTTGCTTTGTTTTTTTTGTTTTGTTTTGTGTTTTTCAGTTGTTTTTTTAGAGCTCTTGCATTCCTACAGACAAATTGCTTATCAAAAGGAAGAAGAGCATAGAGACTCCAGTGTCATGTACATGTATTTACTGTCCAGGAAAGCCCCAAAGTCATCGAAGGTTAGAAGCAAAGCTGACAGCTGTAAAAGATTATCCTGCTTGGAGAGGAAAAGGCACTGAGGTCATAACAAAAATGAGCCTGGAAAATATTTTTATTTGACGTGAGATAATAGAGCAGCAAACGTGGTAGAGAGGAAAGAAGGGCTTTTATTTGTATCTTTCAAGACTGCAGCAGGCTTGTATGAGATATTAACATCCCTCAACTGTAAAAGTTTCTTGAGTAGCTCTGGGAATTGGGAAGTCTGCAATTTACAACTTCTTTCCACTGTTCTTATAAGCAATTTAGCTGAGCTCGAGATAGCAAGAGACACTTATGCAACAAAAATCCTGAAGGAGATTTTTAAGCCCATAGTAAAGACAATACAATCCTCATGAATAAAAACAAAGTATTATTAATGCTGTGTTGCTGGCGGAGTCTCATTTCACAACTGATGTAACTTTCTATATTAAATCAGCTCCACAAGCACTGGGAAGAACCAGGCTTGGGCATCATTTATCACTAGCCACTTTTGGCTTACCAACCATAGAGCCAGCCCTCAGTTTGACCCTTCAAAGGGCTTGCCCCTTGTATGTGTGTGGAGATTTTATCTGTAGGAAGGCTGATCTTTTTCAGGATTCAAATTTATTTTCTTGACATGGTTCATGGCTCCTGTCTCTAGGTGATTGTTCTTTAAAGTGAGAGCATGCCACTGCAAGGCACCTCCCACAGCTGATCATATCTCTCTGGAAATTTGTAGCACTGGCTCCTTTTCAACTCTTAAATAGCAGCTAATAATATATTTGTATGAATATTAAATAATCAGTTGAGTTGCTGATTTCTCCTTCTGAGAAATCACTGAGAGATCCATGTCATGAAAATATGGTAGTGCAATAGATGGCAATTTACTGGTTGATAGACATAGGTTTGGATGTTTTCTTGTTCTAATAGTTGTTTTTACAAATCAGGGGACAACATGATTCCTTTATCTCTCAGATGAATGTGTACACTGAAACAGAGACTATTATAGGTTTTCTTTCTCTTTTCTTTTGCTTTCTGTTATATACACTCCTTGATTTTGCTTTTCAAAAATAATATCTTTGTAGAAAGTAGAAATCTAGAGACCAAGAAGCAAGATTTTTGGTCATAAACAGAAAAATACTATCCAGAGTGTTTAGTGTTCATGACAGTTCTCTATGTTAGGTGATGGATGATTCATACAAATGTATGAAAACATCGATTTTAACTATGTGTGCCAACTCAGATTTTTCAAATTAATTTATCCTTCCATAAAAAATTAGTTACCACTACACGTTTGTAAGTACTTATATATAGGGGCTAAGAATACAAAGTATGCTATATAGAGGTTTAAATATACATTTTATTTTAAACTTTGTAATAAAAGAACATTAAAAGTAAAAATAATCATACTTCAAAATTAAACATATCCAAAGAATATATAACTCAATGAACAGCTATACCCTTGGAGTAGAGTACTAAAAGTGTTCTTTCTTATGCTTTCCAGTTATATTTATTGGACTACATTATGAAACAATGGCTTTGCTAAAATGTGCAGTCTTTGAAATCAATAATATCAACTTAAGCTCTATATGTCTTAGTTGCTACCCTATTGATGTGATAAAATATCATGCCCCAGGAAATTATTGAAATAAAGCTTTTATTTTTATTGGATATTTTATTTACATTTCATATGTTATCCCCTTACCCCATCCCCCACCCACCAGGGAACCCGCCATCCCCTTACCCCTCCTCCTTCTTCTCCGTGGATGTAACCCCCACCTACCCCCCCCACTCCCACTTCCCCACCCTCAAAATTCCCACCCCCTGGGGCGTCCAGGCTTCATGAGGTCAAGGATCTCTCCTTCCACCTGTGCCCGGCAGGGCCCTCCACTCTTACATATTCAGCTGAAGCCCTGGATCCCTCCATAAGTGCTCCCAGGCTGGTGGTTAGGACCCTGGGAGCTGTGGTTGGTTGGTATTGTTGCTCCCCTCATGGTGCCACAAACCCTTTCAGCTCCTTCAGTCCTCACTCTAACTCCTCCATTGAGAACCTCATGATCAGTTCAATGGCTAGTTGTGAGCATCTGCCTCTGAATATGTCAGACTCTTGAAGGCCTCTGAGGAGACATCCATATCAGGCCCTTATCGGCATGCACTTCCTGACTTCTACATCAGCATCTACCTTTGGTGACTGCACATGGGACGGATACTCAGGTGGAAAGGTCTTCAAATGGCCCCTCCTTCAGTTTCTGTCCCTCACTTTGTCTCCATATTTGCTCCCTTGAGTATTTTGTTGCTCCTTCTAAGAAGAACTGAATCACCCCCACTTGGTCTTCCTTTTTTATGAGCTTCATGTGGCCTGTGAGTTGTGTCTTGGGCATTTCAAGGTTCTGGGCTAATATCCAATAATCAGTGAGTGAATACCATGTGTGTTCTTTTGTGATTGGCTTACTTCACTCAGGATGATAATTTCTAGTTCCATCCATTTACCTAGGAACCTCTCAAATTAATTGTTTTTAATAGCTGAGTAATACTCCATTGTGTAAAAACCCAGGATAGCGAAAACTATTCTCAACAATAAAAGAACTTCTGGAGGAATCACCATCCCTGACCTCAAGCTGTACTACAGAGCAATAGTGATAAAAACTACCTGGTATTGGTACAGAGACAGGCAGGAAGATCAATGGAATAGAATTGAAGACCCAGAAATGAACCCAACTCTTATGGTCACTTGATCTTTGACAAAGGAGCTAAAACTGTCCAGTGGAAAAAGGACAGCATTTTCAACAAATGGTGCTGGTTCAACTGGAGGACAACGTGTAGAAGAATGAAAATTGATCCATTCTTATCTCCTTGTACAAAGCTCAAGTCTAAGTGGATAAAGGACCTCCACATAAAACCAGATACACTTTAACTAATAGAAGAGAAGGTGGGGAAGACCCTCGAATACTTGGGCACAGGGGAAAAGTTCCTGAACAGAACACCAATGGCATATGCTCTAAGATCAAGAATTGACAAATGGGACTTCATAAAATTGCAAAGTTTCTGTAAGGCAAAGGACACTGTCAATAGAACAAAAATACAACCAACAAATTGGGAAAAGATCTTTACCAATCCTACATCTGATTGAGGGCTAATATCCAATATATACAAAGAACTCAAGAAAGTAGACTCCAGACAACCAAATTACCCTATTAAAAAATGGGGTATAGAGCTTAACAAAGAATTTTCAATGGAAGAAACTTGAATGTCCGAGAAGCACCTAAAGAAATGTTCAGTGTCCTTAGTCATCAGGGAAATGCAAATCAAAACAACTCTGAGATTCCATCTCACACCAGTCAGAATGGCTAAGATTAAGAACTCACGTGATAGTAAATGCTGGCGAGGGTGTGGAGAAAGAGGAACACTCTTCCATTGTTGGTGGGACTGCAAGATGGTGCAACCACTTTGGAAATCAGTGTGGCGGTTCCTCAGAAAATTGGACATAGCATTACCTGAGGATCCAGCTATACCACTTCTAGGCATATACCCAGAAGATGCTCAGACATATAACAAGGACATATGCTCAACTATGTTCATAACAGCCTTATTTATAATAGCCAGGAGCTGGAAAGAACCCAGATGTCCTTCAACTGAGGAATGGATTCAAAAAATGTGAAATAAGGCTTTAATTGGAGGCTTGCTTACAGTTTCAGATGGTTAGTCCATTATCATCATGGCAGGAAGCAGACAGGTATGTCACTTGAATAGTAATGTAAAGCTTTACATTGTAATCAACAGGCAGCAGGTAGAGTGAGACAAAGACTGAACCAGACATGGGTTTTGAAACCTTAAAGTCGATCTCAGTGACAATTCACCTCTAACAAGGACATACCTATTCCAACAAAGTTACAGGTACAAATTCTTCCCAAAGTGTTCCACTAACTTCAGATGAGGCACTCAAAAATATGAGGAGGCATTTTCATTCAAACTACAACACCACAAGAGTCTTTTGAACACAATTAAGTGATAGTTTTGACATGACTTATGGCTCCATATTACTTTCAGTAAAGAGCTTGTCATATAATGATGATAAGCTTTTTAGTATCAAAAAAGAACCCTATGTTTTGGATTATGCTTATAATCTTTTTTTATTAATCATTCTGTTCGTTTACATCTCCAGTGATATCTACCTGCCCATTTAACACCTCCACCAACATCCCCTCCCATGATATCCCACTTCCTGGTTACCCCTTCACCAACCTCCAATCCCACATCTGCTCTCCCCCCCTCCCCTTTGCCTCTATGAGGGTGTTCCCCAACCCTAGAGCATCCTGGAAAGCTCATCTTGTCTAATATGTAAGTCCTAACTCTCACTGAAAGACTATCTCAAAACAAAAGATGGGTACCTTCTGAAGAACAACATCCAGACTGGAATTCTGGTCTTTATCTGTTGTTTGACGTGTGGGGCTCTGGACAGATCACACCATGCAAAACGGATCCACATGAGGTTTATTCAGGAAATAGGGCAAAGATGATGGCAAGAAGAGGGGGGAGAGAGAAAGAGATCAGGGGGCTCTGGCGGTTGCTTTGGCAAAGATATGGGGGTTGCCTAGATGTGATATCACTGTGTTTGGAGGCTGATACCAACATAACACATATTCTCAATCATATACCAATGCAACCTCATACTTGTGTATATCCTTATCCTAATGAATATATCTGCAAACAGATACATATCATAAAATGTATAAAATGCATCAAAGTTATATATAAAGTTCACATACTTAAAACCTGTTTTTTAATATCCATATTTAACATGGTATCTTTATAATTACTTGAAATTTAAAATTAAGACTTAAGATTTGATTTAAGGATTTTCAAGACATAGAGTTAGTTTAGTGTAGTCTGGAGACTATTTTTTATTCCTTCTCTTATCTTGCTTGCTACAAGATTGCTCATATATACTTCATATACACTCATCTGAAAAACTGAAGGTTATATGAACTCTACTGTCATTTCTACAAACAACCCTGTATCAGGAAGAGATTCTTCATCATCAGCTATAGGATAACAATTGTATCTACTTATATCCAACATCCCATTGCTAAAATATCTTTAAAAAATTTTGGTTCCTAAGTAAAAAAAGAATGTTTAAACTCATTTACATATTTCACTATATACAAATATCAGTACACACTCTTGGCATCTCATTAATGTGTAGTATATTTATATTATTTATGTATAAATGAAAAAGCAGATGTCTGTTTCAGAGTGAGTGCTACCACTAGTGGAACCAATAGACTTACACTCAAGGATCCCTTCCTTCAGGCCTGAGAACTAGCTGATATGTAAAAATAAATGAAACCACTTTCTACATTTGTTATTATATCTTGTGGCTAGAGACAGATAGTTTTCCTCTCAGAAGTGGAGGAAGACATCACTGTGTTTACATCAAATGCCAAACTCCATGAAACTGCTCATCTTTTGATTTTAATTTCATGCTTTCACAGAGGTGCACTCACAGGAAAACTAGTTTATTCCACTTATCAAAGTGAGATGAATGGGTGAGACTTAACAGGATCTTGATGAATGAATGAACAGATCTGTATGACATTAACATACTTAAAACTCAGACTTTTTCCTCGTGATCTACCACATCTTCTGGTGATTTTTGACTTATTATAAGCCATATTTTAAACCTTAGGATGATCACAGGAATGCTAAATAAAGTGTACTTAAAGGGTGTATTCTTTAGTGTTCGATAAGCTTACACAAAAAGAAAGAGAATTTGAAATATATAGAAAGCAATATCAAAACTATAGCAAAAATGATGGCAAAAATAAGGGATTTTTCTGGAAAATCAATGAGTTAAAAAATTTGTAGTAATTACTACAACAACTACAATTCTAACATTCAAATGTCAGTGTACTACAGGAAAGAAGAAAAAGTAGCCAGATTGAGAAGAAAAACATATTGCCTTAAATTTCAGAGAACATAATCATCTTGTAAAAAAGAAATGAAACAATGTGGACATAACACAGATACAAATGTGTATTCATTACAAACACAATAGATGAATTAGTTTAACAACCTTGTTCCTATAGGATTATGCAAGAGCAAAATTTCTATACAATCAGGACAAAGCTGAAATTGATATCATTCCATCTTGCAATAACAAAAAAGTAAAGTACTTCAAAATATATTGAACTGAAGTTTAAAACAGTCACCACTGTTTAAATACTCTTCTAAGTAAGCTTTTATGTAAGGGCTGGCAGTGTATGTGTGATGGCCCCACTTTCATGACACACTTTTCTCCTAAAGTGCAAGCCAATTAACTAAGCTGTTCCAAGCAATGGCATTGTGATTTCAATATATGAATTTTGAAATGAGTATTTCCATTTCTTATCTGAACCTACATTTTTCAAAAGAATCTAAGTGGCCAGTAGTAACATGCTACAATGACCATCACTAATTATTAGTAAATGTAAACTAAGATAAAATGAGATAACTCCTTTTGTAAAAATGGGGGCAGTAGTAATTGCTAGAGTTGATAAGGACAAAATAAAAATTTCTTATGTTTATTTGAAGGTAGGCAAACGTAGGCAAATTATATAGCCATTTTGTAGAGAAGCTTCACAATTTTTTATAAGTTAAGAAAGTTAATTTAGTAGATATTCTGTTAATTTATTACATAATACTTATTCCAAGAGGAATTAATCCAGAAAACCTATTGTATATAAATTCATTGTGATGATCTTCATGATAGCCTTAAACCAAAAATAACCCAAATAACTATTAACTGATGCATAAGAAGGAAAGTATGGTTTGAATCATACTACTTAATGTTCAGCAATTCAAAATGCAGACCTCAAGATAAATGGCTGTCTAGCATGTGATAAATGGGAAAGGTCTGCCATAAGCTACTTCATACTTTAGAATCCCAATATTATACTCAGGAAGAAATTGCATATAAAGACAGGGGTCTAAGGAACTTTCTATAACAAGAAAACTATTACACATTTTGTTTGCAGTGATAATAGATAATAAACAATATCAAATTATTTCAATTAATTGCACACCCTCATTTTTAAAACGTGTGTTAGATTGATAACTAATAAGTGAGCATATAGTACTCACTTATAGTAAACCTTCCATGTGGCAACATGGCTTTGTGATAAAAATTTCTATATTCTCCAAGTTCTTATGTCTACTGAATTAGATTATTAGTGTTTAAATCTTCAAGGTGAAGTATTTCAGCAGATATTACATGTATTGCTTATCTTGAAGAATTTACATGAATCTTGATTTCTGTAAGCAAGGGACAAATAAAGAAAGAAACTAAAAACTTTTTAAAAGTAAATGAAAATAATGAAGAACATACCCAAACTTCTGGAACATAATAAAAATGGTGCTAAGAGGAAGGGTCATACCACTATGTGCTTTCATAAAGAAATTGGTGAGACCTCATACTAGTGACTCAACAGTATACTTGAAAGTTCTAGAATAAAATGAAGTAAACACACTCAAAATTATTAGGCTAAATAAAATAATCAAACTGAGGGCTGAAAATCAATAAAATAGAAGCAAAGAGAATAATCAAAAAAGAAACAAGAAAGCAAAGAGTTGATTCTTTGAGAGAATCAACAAACCATGACCAAATTAACTAAAAATGATAAAACTATTCAAATTAAGACAATAAAGGATAAAAAGGGGCACATAATAAAGGACACCATGGTAATTCAAAGAATCATTAGGTCTAACTTTAAAAGTCTTATTAAAACAAATGGACAATTCTTGATTGATACCACCTACCAAGCTTGAAACAAGATAGGTAAAAAGTCTAAATAGACCTGTAACCCTTAAGGAAACTGAAGCAGTCATGAAAAGTATCCCACCCCACCTGCTAGAAAAAAAAATCCAAGAACAAAAGGTTTTAGTTCAAACTTTATTAGACTTTCAAAGAAGAGCTATGCCAGTACTGTTCTATTTATTCCATAAGTTAGAAACAGAAGGAACACTATGAAATTTATTTTATGAGGCTACAGTCACCCTGATATTGAAACGACACAAAGACTCAATGAAGAAAGAGATTTTTCGCCAATTTTCCTCATGAATTGTAGGTCTTCTGTTCTTCATTGATCATTGGCCACCTTTCTGTGATAGTGAGGAAAGCTGAGGGGGAAGTCGGGAGGAAACTTGAACTGAAACTAGTGACAACAGCCAGGAGTAGCAATGGATTAACTTCCAGGATCAGCTTCAGTGAAATAGCTCAAAGTTACTGTTCCAGGAACAGGCTACATAAGGGGATTAAGGGGTATGATGGAAAGGGCTAATTGGTTATAATACAGAACCTAATTATGCAGATGGGAAGCCAGAGTGGGAGCTGAGTTAAGTAGTTCTGCACAAGTTTATTCTTTAGATAAGACCAAGCACCTGTGTTCAGGGACACTCTCCAGTCAGGAAGAGAAAGAGAAGCCCTGATGAGGAAGAGAGTGCTCCATTTTTGGCTGAGTTCAGAAAGTCAGCTAGTCCTGGGTAATGTGACCTTAATAGCAGAGTTCTCCAGCTGTTTTGCATCAATGAATATATGCTGATCCCATTACATGCTGAAAAGAACCTTTGAATAAACTCCAATATCCCTTCATAATAAAAGACTTAAGAGAGTTCAATATATACCTAAGCATAATAAAAACAATATACTGCAAGCCAATCTCCAACATCAACAAAATCAATAAAAAATTAAAGTAATTCGACTAAATTCAGGGATCAGATAAGGATGACCACTGACTCTGCATCTATTCCATATAGTACTTGTTTTAGCTAGAACCAAAAGACAATTAAAGGAGATCAAGGGGTTGGTTTACAAATGGGAAAGAAAGAAGTCAAAATATTTGCAGATGATATGATAATTTATATAAGTGACTACTAAAATTCTATCAAAGGATTCCTGCAGCTGATAAACACCTTCAGCACAGTAGCAGTATAGAAAATTACCTAAAAAAAATCAATAGCTTTTATGTATACAAATGGTAAAGGGGTAGAGAAAGAAATTAGGAAAACAACACCCTTAACAATAGCCAAAAATATTGTAAACTATCTTGGTATAACTCTAGATCCATACCCATCATCCTGCACAAAACTTCAGGCTAAGTGGATCAAAGACTTCAAAATAAAACCAGATATTCTAAACTTGATATAAGAAAAAGTAGGGGATAATCTTGAATGAATTGGCATAGGAGACAATATTCTGAACAATGCTCAGGCATTAAGATAAACAATATATGGGATCTTATGAACCTGAAAAGCTTCTCTAAGGGAAAGGACACGTTCAAAAGGACAAAAGAGTAGCCTACAGAATGAGAAAAGATCTTCATCAACCTCATATAAGACAGAGGGATGATATCCAAAGTTCATAAAGAACTCAAGGAATCAAACATCAACAAACCAAGTAAACCAATTAAAAATGAGTACTGATCTAATCAGAGAATTCTAAACAAAAGAATCTTTACTGACTCAAAGCATGTGAAGAAATGTTCAACATACTTAGAGTAAGATTGGCCAAATGATGTAACATGCTAACTATACTAACACAGGAATATGCTCATGGGTCTTCTTGTACAGCCTGGTGTTATAACTAGTTAACATATATTTGGAACAGTATTGAAATTTCTTTTTTCACAATATAATTTTCACAACAAAAAATGGTAACTGTATGAAGAAATGTACAGTTACCTACATTTAGTCACTACATAGGATACATATTCTGGAAACTATCTTGTACACAATGAGTAAAATTTTATTTGTTATTTAAAATGAGAGATTGTTGAAAAGTTAAAATGTTTGGTTCAAATGTTATAACTCTGAATGTCCATGAATATTTCCTGAAAAGGAAATTGAAGTTTCATTAACAAGGAGTTGGGTCTTCAAATCCAAAAGGTGGCTCAGTGTGTCACAAAGAGTTCTTAGAAGACATTTATCAGGTATAAATTTCCAGTTATGCAGGATAAATAAATCAACTCTAAGCCTACAGTACCATATTGTGTCTATAGTTCAGATGCTTTATGTTGATTATAACAATTTATTCAGAGGGCTTGTTTCATGATAAATGTTTTCAACATAAAATAAGTTAGTAAATACATATATAAATAAACATTTATTAATAAATATCAATGGCTCTTGGTTTTCTCTTAGACTTAAGAAAACAAGAAAAGACATCAGTGTTTTTGGCACAAAGACTTTACTTTCTTAAAATTTGTGAGTGATTTCAGGAGTACCTGATACAGTCTTTTAAGCTGTCCATGAAACAATGAAAGGAAACATTTTCTCAGTGTCAAGATGTCATGTTTTACACGTTTTAGCTGATTTCCATATTCCATAGCTAGTCAAATTTCTAACTAAACTCAATTGAGCCACCCATTAGCAGAAATTGTGTTTCTTGGGAATGTTGAGGTCACTTATTTTAAGATTAAAAAAAAATACATTTGAGAAGAAAAAAAAAGCCTGCGAATGCAATCATGAGATAAAATTACAGAAATTAATCCTCCTGAGATAATAGCAAAATTGACATGCTTTATTGAACCTAAATTGGTACCTTTATATCACTGATATGTACATACAGTTTTTCCAAAATTGAAGAATTTTTTATAATATATGACAGGTCCAGGTTCTCAGCACAGGCTATGACAGGCTCTGATTGCATACTCTGAGATAGATATAAATATATGCTAATTATCTTCATGTAGATTACATTATTATTTTAAGCTCCTCTTTTAGTATATTTTAGAATAGTGCCCACAAGAAATAACTATCTATAAATTGTGCCAAATCTGCTTGCTCAAAATATTTACTCAAAGTTATTTTGTTTAAGCAGAAACGGGAGCAAATAACAGATAAGAAATGCTTTTGTGATGAAGAATATCATCTATAATGCATTCCTTAATTAATTATTTTAATTCAATTTTTGAAAAATACAGAGTAAACATGGTAACATAATAAAAACACAAATAAATGAAACAATAAAACAAATAAAACAATAGTCTGTTAAATTTCATTTTATGTACAATAAAATAGGAAGGTTTAAAATTGAAATTAGATAAATTTGAATCTAAATTTATTCTTTGTGCATAAAAATTTACTACGTTTTCTTGCTATTAATTTTACTGGTGATAAAATAGAATACATATATTTATGACTCATTACTGTGGAGAATAATAGATATAATTTCTTTTGTAGTTAAATTTCTAGAGAAATATACATATACTTTAGAAAACATTAGTAACAACCTCATCTTGAGTCTCGTGGTCCTCCATAGCTAACTTATGATAATGTATTTGAATAGGTTTTGCTAGATAAGAGAGGAGATGTCAGAGGCAGCCCTGCTTATACACTGATGGCCATAAATCAGCCATAGGCCTAAAATCCGCAATAGGCCTCTCATACATGTATCCTAACACAAAGTCTTGAATCTCTGTGGAAAAAAAATTGAAACAGATGGCTACAAGCTATTGTAAACAGGCAGGTTTTGTGGAAATTTACCAGCCTAAGTAGTCATAGACTTTGTAACTAGGTGGCCATGGTTGATAGTACCAACTTAGACAAGGACAATTGAGTCGTAGGCAGAGTCAAAGTGACCTGTCCCCTGAACCTTCACCCAGCCAATACCCTGTTCTGAAAGATATCTGTACTCCCCCTGAACACCCATGCTCCGGTGTTATCCCCTTCCCCACATCCTGCCTTTTTGTGTTTATAACCCCTGTGTGAATAAGTAAAAATTATGATTTGATTAAAAAAAACACCACCAACAGAAAGAAACACAAAAACAAAACCTAGGCACAGACAGAATGCATTACTTGCCAAGCCGCACTTCTGAAATGCATTCTTCTCACTCCAGCCATAACTGTGTGCTTCACCAGTAGGTCCTAAAATTCATACACATGATGCACACTTCCACAAGAGCTTTTACCCAGATCCTAAAATATTCTTTCTATGCCTGTCAGCTGCTTGTATTCCTAGCTTTCTTCTAATCTGACATACACTTCACCTGACCCTTGAATGTATGCAGCATATGAAAGGAAGATGTTTTCACCTTATCTTCTAGGCTCCCACAGGTTTCTCCACACAGCTTTCCACAATCTTTCTCTCTTATATTTAGAAAAATATCTGCATTTAGGAACTCAACGCTTTCAGTATTTTTAAACGCTGACACATTTCTGTCTTATGAAAACTTCATAAGTTAGGTGCTAAAAATTTTCTAGTTTTCCAGATCCCTTTCTTCAATCAGAATGTAATAAAGCCTGTCAACTGATCTCACAAACTTCTACGTCATGTCATTTTCTTTTTCATTTTATAACTAATAATTTTATTTATTTACATTCCAACTGTTGCCTCTCACTACCACAATTCTTCATCCCATTTCCCCTCCCCTTTGCCTCTGAGGGGGTGTTTCCCCCCAGGCATTCCCCTTCCCTGGGGCGTCAAGTTTCATATCTTTTCCCACTTAGGCCAGTCTAGATAGTCTTCAGGGGCTTGGACCAGCTCCTGTATGCTACCTGCTTTCAGTCTCTGGAAGCTCCCAGGAGTTCGGGTTAGTTGAGGCTGCTGATCTTCCTACGCAGTCTCCCTCTTCCTCAGTTTCTTCCATCCTTCCCCTAATTCCTCCATAGGAGCTCCCCCAGACTTAAGTCCAATGATTGTGTGTCAAGTGTCTGCATGTGTCTCAGTCTGTTTGTAAGGCCTCTCAGAGGATAACCATGTTAGGTTCTTGTTTGTAAGTACATCATAATATCAATAATAGTATGAGGCCTCGGTGTTGCCACTCTCCCTCACCATGACATGGATTCCAAGTCAGGCTGGTCACTAGGCAGCATTTTCTTTAGTCTCCTCTTCACTTTTGGCCCAGCATTTCCTTTTGAGAGGAACAAATCTAAGTCAAAAATTTTGTCTGTGTGTTGCTTTTAAATGAACATTTACACTTAATTTGCTTTCTAGATTTTACTTAAAGTCCATTTGTCACATATGGTTCATGTTGAGTTTGTTCCACCCATACATGCCTTGCGTATTTATCTATAAAACAACAAAACAAGAAATTACTCTTATGCTTGTGGAGGCAGAGTTTTATGAAGAAAGAAAAAAAAAGAAAAAGTTCATTACAAAATCTGGAGAGCCAGGAAAGGCCTATCAAAGGAGACACTTTACATTCTCTGTCTGTAAAAAGTGAGCAAAGATCACATGAAGTGTGTGTTCATGACTGTGTCTTCCGTAGGATGAAAATAACATGACCAAACACCAAACCATCATAATAACATGATATAGAAGAGAGCCTGCTGTCTAAATCTAATACACTTATTGAGAATCACAATGTCCTGTTTGGAGAGCTGAGCTTAGGTACGCGTTTAAACAAAATTGATTGTGTGGAGAGCATATCTCCTAGTATCACCATGATTAATGAATCAGTTTCGAAAATGTTAACTTGGAGTCATCAGTCTCTTCTTTAAAGATCTGAGCTGGGAAAATACACATGCTAAGGTTTGAAAGTGGTGATATGCCCTGATACATAGAGTTGGTGGAGAAAAATATCATTCCACTTTAATGTAGCTGTTCTCACTCTGTTTACAACAATCTTTGTATTCTTTTTAATATCATTTCCATTTAGTAGTGGAGTATCACCTATGTTCTCCTGCTGCAGAGACTTATTAGACCTATAGACCTATAGAGATGTTTTTAATATTCCTATAATGCCTGTTTGACTACCTTCTGAGGAAAGTGAAAATTATGATAGTCTGTATGATCATTGGCAAGAATGTGAACAAATAAAAAGGAAAGGAAGAAAAGAAAGAAAGAAAAACTCAGGTCTTTCCATTTTCTCTGTACTCTTGTAGTGCAAGGTTATGAATACATAATGATACCTCACTAGAATAAGGAAATAGCAATGCAGTATGAACTGGAACAGAAATGGATAATAACATGATGTGAGATGAATTGTGTTTTTATGTTTCTATAAAGCACTATATGCATTTATGAAATACCATAAACAGTGTCAATATGAACTTGATAGATTCAACAACTGCTCTTCCCTTAGACGCTCAGGTTGACCAGGTTTCATGTCAGAGGAAAATGATAGCAATGCAAAACATTTTGTTAGAATTGCACAGAACTATAAATGTGAGTCCTGAGGAAAGAGTTAGCTAAGTCGTTCCAAGAAAAAAAGGTGAAAAATAAAAAGCATTAAACTGTAGGAGGGACTTGAATGGACCGAAATGAATCTTGGTGGCTGAAAGTTGATTCAAAATAAATGGAAGTAATTAACAGATTGGAGATCTGCAAGCAACAGTAATTGGATTATCAACAAATAATTTGTTTCCATGGGAGTTTTTGTATCTGCACATCTGTAATATTTCATTCCCATCATTTGTTTTTTAAAAGAATCTCCTCAAAACTCAGTTAATCCCCCATATTATCTTTGTAATTAAGTTATTTTGAAGAGATGGGTACTGAATTTTTACCCAGAAACAACATCCAAACCCTCATTTTAATTACAAATGACACTTTATTTCCGCTGCTTTTGTAAGGGCTGTTTAAGAAGAATATTGCTTTCTAGGTCTCCAGGGAGCATGAGCCCAGTTTAATAACTTTGATATCTTCAAATAATGACCACTAATCTAGGTGTTGCTATGACTCATACCAATTAAACATTTCACTCTTCAAGTAGACTTTCATCAGATTCCAACTTAGTATCAACTTTTAAATAAAAACAAAGAGCCTTGTTTTATGTGCATTTTTGTTTGCTTGTTTTGCTCTGTAGCACATATTAAACATTGTATACAGTCAACATTATGAATATTGAATATGTAAAAATGTAGTCAAATTAAATTATGGAAGTCACCTGGAATTCAAACAGCTTTCATTATGAGTGAACTGTTAAGTATTATGATCCTATATGACTAGTATAGATCAAAAGGTTTATTAATGAAGTTTCAGAGCTAATAAGAGCAAAGGAAAAATATTTTCTTCTGAGAATAGTTGGAGGTAATGGTATAGACCTGTCATCACACACATATAGAGGCTGATACAGAAGGAGTAGAAGTTTTAGGATAGCCTTGGATGTACAATAAGACTGTTTTTTATTTCTTTTGTGGATCTTATACATTAAATAGATCATACAATTATATAGGAGAGAAACAGAGAGAGAGAGACAGAGAGACAAAGATAGAGACGGAGTCAGACAGACAGATAGATGAGGAGAGACTGAAAGACAGAGAAAGAGAGAAAGATAAACACGCACGTATAGAATTGGTCACTTCACTGTAGACCATAGTACTTGGTATGTGGATTATTGATTTATAATATTTTGGATCTTAATTAATAATGTATTTCCTTCAGGGTGTGAATCTTTTGTTATAAATGTTGGCAAAAATCACTTAAGGATTTAAAAATCAGAGAGGACTGTATCAGGGAATTCTGTATTTGCTTTATTTGAGACAATTTATTTGTCTGACTTACCTGTACATCCCAGGGATCTCTATATCTGACTGTTTGACACAAGTGATATGTACCTACCACATCTAGATTTTTGTTTCATCCCATCAATTCTGCAGGCCTAAGTCAGCTCTTCTTGCCTGCAGAGCAAACACTTGAACAATTGGGACATCTCTCCAGCTCCAGTGACGTTTTGTCATTTTTTAATTTTCTTTCTTTTCTTTTAGTTTTCTTTCTTTCTTTCTTTCTTTCTTTCTTTCTTTCTTTCTTTCTTT
>NW_021604618.1:2721698-2722276 GCF_004785775.1 Grammomys surdaster
CTTTCTTTCTTTCTTTCTTTCTTTCTTTCTTTCTTTCTTTCTTTCTTCTTTCCTTCCTTCCTCTCTCACTATATTTCTTTTTTCTTTCATTCTTTCTTTCTTTTTTAGTTTTTGAAATAAGAAATTATATTACTAACAAATAGGTTATTAAAAACTAGGTAAGTAGTTTCAAGGAACAGCACTTTGAGATCAAGCAGTTTTGATTATTATCCATACCCAGAAGGACCCTTGGATAGGATCCTTGGTTCTTTACTGGAGAGAGTCTAGATATTGCAGAAGTATATAGTGCTCGGAATCCTTGTTTTTTTTTAAAGAAGTATGACTGTGCAGAAGGTGGGCATGGTGATATGTGATGTGGGTAGGAAAGATACCTCTGCAGTATTATGCCTCCCACATCCTCAATCTAGGAAAGACTTCTAATTCCTAGATTGAGATCTTTATTTGTAACCAACTGTTTGGTTCCATTCTTGCTTTACAAGATGTTTTTCCTTCCTTCCTTCTTTCCTTCCTTCTGCTTCCTTCCTTCCTTCCTTCCTTCCTTCCTTCCTTCCTTCCTTCCTTCCTTCCTTCCTTTATTT
>NW_021604618.1:2722676-2723107 GCF_004785775.1 Grammomys surdaster
CTTTCTTTCTTTCTTTCTTTCTTTCTTTCTTTCTTTCTTTCTTTCTTCTTTCCTTCCTTCCTCTCTCACTATATTTCTTTTTTCTTTCATTCTTTCTTTCTTTTTTAGTTTTTGAAATAAGAAATTATATTACTAACAAATAGGTGATTAAAAACTAGGTAAGTAGTTTCAAGGAACAGCACTTTGAGATCAAGCAGTTTTGATTATTGTCCATACCCAGAAGGACCCTTGGATAGGATCCTTGGTTCTTTACTGGAGAGAGTCTAGATATTGCAGAAGTATATAGTGCTCGGAATCCTTGTTTTTTTTTAAAGAAGTATGACTGTGCAGAAGGTGGGCATGGTGAGATGTGATGTGGGTAGGAAAGATACCTCTGCAGTATTATGCCTCCCACATCCTCAATCTAGGAAAGACTTCTAATTCCTAGATTG